>NC_051317.1:22030272-22181824 GCF_015220235.1 Choloepus didactylus | reverse complement strand
CGGTCGGCTTTTCACCCGGCTCCCTCAAGGTGTGTTATTTTAAGGGTATAATTTTATAATTGCGTTGGAGATAACGTGCTAATTGATGTTTGAGTTAGGTGGATGCGGGAAGATTTGTTTTCTAAGCATTTTGATTTTTATTTTAATGTTTCCTAATGTATATAATATAGTACTATCATGTTTATATGTAATTTATAAACAAATAAAAAATGTAAGGATGCTTGCTCAATTTTTTTTTAACTGCTGAGTGTGATGTCAATATATTTGGAGACCACTGACATAGACGGTAGCATTTTAGTATTTTTGTGATTAGGAATGGTGAAAGGCATCATAAGTCTCACAGCCTGTCAGATCACCACTATTCATTGCGTTGTATTTCCACAACATGATCATTCTTGTGGTTTTCAGCAACATCAGAGTTATATTTTAAGTGTTTCTGTCCCAATCTTTCTTTCAAGATTGACTGAAGTAGGAGCAAGATGAAGCATTTCCTTGTGTCATCGATACTAACTGGGAAAATTTTATTTCCCTTTGTTTTGGGAATGGAAAAAAAATAAGATTCTAACTTTCTGCTTTGGAATATCTAAGCTAGGTATTAGAGGACAACAATACCAAAATTAATACTTTTCTCTGTCCCTTCCTTCCATCTTCCTGGAAAGCAGAATATCCAGAAAGTAATCGAGAAGTGCCACATGATTGGAGGAATGTAAACTGATACCAGGTTTCAGAAACTGGTGGGATGGGGTGAGTGTGTGTGCGTGTTTGTGTGTGTGTGCATGCACACACACATTTATATAGTTGGACCAACATTCAGGACTCCCAGTGTGTGACAGGCTCTTCATGCTGGACAGTTAACATTCATTTTCACCCTGGTATAAGAAACATAAAGGAGGAGAATTTTTTACCCTTTTCCTTGTGGATATTTTTAAAAAATAAAGAAAGGATAAGGTGTGAAGTTAAGTTCATGTTCTGCACCATATTGACCTCACCCCCAGTTTAGAGTCCCACTCCTCAGACTATCAGCATTTTGTGAATACTTCCAGAAATTGCTATGCATATACATGAACATGTATGTATAGGTATATATATATATATCCTTTTCTTAAATGCGAATCGTATTACTGATATTGTATTATCCCCCATGCTTTTCTGTACTTTGCAATGTAATCTGAATATTTTCAGTATGAGATAAAGATTTATCTCATTCTTTCTAAATGTTTCATGACATTCCATTGTATGGATTACTATAATTAATTTAGCTATTTCCTTTTTAAAATTGTAATATCCTTATGCATGCATCTTTGTACACTTATAAGGGACACATTTATAGAAATGGTATTACTGGTTCAAATGTATGCATGTTCATTCAAATAGATGGTAGAGCCAAAGAAAAGTGCATCAACTTATCCTCTCATCAGTGAGAAGTTTTTCCCATTTGTTTCAAATCCTCATATTGTTTAGATTTTATGGCTAAACATGGCATTTGATTTTTCTCTTCATTTGTTTTTCTATCATAATGAGTGATATTGAGCATCTTTTCTACAGCCTACTGGCTATGTGTCTCATCCAGAAGTAGGTAATTTTTAAAATATTACCTAGGGTAGTATCATTTCCATTGTACTGATTGCACCCATAGCTCTTACTATACTTAGGGTCACCAAAGAAATGGAGGCAGTGAGGAATACAGGTTTGAATGAACTTTGGCTGTTCCCTGAAGCAGTCTAATTACTGAGGAATCTTGAAAAGCTTAACTCACCACCCAAACCTAAAGGAGTTAGTGAAATAATTACATTGCAAAGCCTTTCAACTAGTTACCTGTTGTAAGATCAAAGGTGCCCACTTTCTTTCCTGGATTTTGCTTTGGGAAAGTGATTTACTAGTTAGACCTCAGGTAACAATGCAGCCAGGCATTTTAGGACCCAGTTCTCAATCCACAGAAACAATAGCAAAATTGTTTAACATTCTGGCCTCAGGTTACAATAGCTGTGTCACTGAGTTTGAGTAGGCATCCAGTTCTGTGGGAAATACTACTGTTGAGTACATTAGCTATCCTTCTTGTTGTTTCATTGTTTTCTAAGGCTATACTTTGAAATCGATGCTGTAAATCCTATAGCTAGAGATAAACAAATATGCAATTTTGAGAAGTATGTAAAATAAAAATGTGACTGGTCAACATATGAATTATTAAAACAAAATGTGTACTATAACTTTGTCTATGTCGTGTTACCTAGATTGGGCCTATGTTATTTCTATGAATTTAAAATGTATTATTATATTTTTATGATGTTCAAATGGTCTGACTAGTTTCTATCCTGAGAATATTTCTTGTTGTACTCTTTCCATCCCATTCTACTCTTAAAATTCACTGCATGGTCTTTATAGATAAGAAGCAAAAGTTCTCCACTGCTACAGCCTTTCGATGAAATGAGAAAGAATCCACATTTCCTTTCATTTTATTCTGAGGCAGCCAGTATATTTTATAGTCTCCACATTCTTTACATCTTTTAAAGACATTCAAATTTGATATTATATATTTAAAAACAGATAATTTTCAGGTGATAAAAATCTGAAATCTTGCAGATCTTAAAAGTAATACAAAGAAGTTTTTAAAAAACTCACAGAGACATTTACCATGTCTACCTAAAAATTGCAGCTGTGCATTTGCTGGTCACATTATTGTAGATTTGCTAATTTTACCTACTATTCAAAAGCATTGAAATAAACTCAGAAGTGGTGGTATTCACTAAAAAATAGGGGAGGATGAGGTTGGTATCTCTTTATGTTGATTTAAAATTGGTTAAGTATATTTTGTGAAAAGTGAGACTTTTAAAGATTAATTTTAACAGAGAAATTTCCTATGCAACTATCTTGTAACTTCACACTGTGTAATACTGAAGTTTTTCCTTATAATCTGTGGTTTTAAGGTCTACAGATCTGAGTTCAAATTTATTCATTTGAAGATTTCTTAGCTTTTGTTGTGAGGGTACACTGACAAAATGTCATTTTTTAAAAATTTTCTTAGGGTACCCACTTTTGTCAAATGGAATCTTCTACTTTAAAAGATATTATGAAAGAAAGCTAATAAAAATAAGTTGTACGTAATTGTGGTAAAGGATAAACTTACTGATTATTTAGAAAATACCAAAGGCATAATTGCTTTCTGTGTCTGTGTAATCATTGATGGGTCAGTAATACTATTTTGCATAAGAAAGAATGTTTTTAAAATGCATGAAATTGTTTTTCCTTAATGCCATAAGACAGTTGAGTAATCTCTAATTCTTGCCAGAGAGAGACTTTGGCACTGAGAAAAATCATTTTTGTGGTCATTTCATTTATTCACCAGCATTTACTGAAGCCCTGTTCTTATGTACTCTGCTAGGCACATAGTTTGGGGTGGGCCATATTAGAGACAGAAATGATCAATGAAGCACTCTGCCTTAAGTATTTTACAAGCATGGGCATGGGAGGGTATGGAGAGGCACTCATGAGAACAGCACAGGATAGTTCAAAGAAGAATGAGAAGTAGTTGTTAATGGTACAAATGACACAGTAATAGGTGCTAACTTTAAATTGGTGTTGACTAATTGCCCATCATTAGCTAAGGGCTTGTCTCTCCATAGTTGATGTAGCATCATCTTCCCAATATCCATCACCTTCTCCTTCCCCATCTCATGCTTATTGTGCAGTTTATAGGGGTACTGATATTTTCCAACACCCCCTCCCCTATGCTGCAATAACTGGTCCATATAAGCATGTCTGAGGCAGTTAGCATGTGGAATTCCTCTGCCCAGAGCACTGGTTCAGGAAGGGGCTTGCTGTCTTCATCTGGGTGAGAGGACAGGAAGAAAGGTTTCGTGAGGGTTTATGGGAAAGTTTTTCCTTACTCTTCTGGGAGAACTTCTTTAAATGGACATTTTGTTTACTCTTTTGTTTTATGTGAGGAAGCCTCTTGGAACCGTGAGGAAGAGCCAGCCTTAGACTGAATCTGACTCTTCAGAAGGCACAGCACAATAAGGGAAGGAAGACAGGTCCTTGATGCTATGGCTTAATCAGACCAATCCTGAAGCCTATGTTTCCTCTGGACTTCAAGATATGTGAGTCAGTAAATAATAATATGCTAGTCTGAATGGGAATTTCTCTTGCCTTCAACCAGTCTAAATTATACCCAGGAGTTATCTCTTTTAATCTTCAAAATAACCCTAAGAAATAGATGATGTTATTGTCACCGTTTTATGGTTGAGGCAACTGAGGCCTAGAATGGATAAGTAACTTTCCCCAAATCACAGTAGCAGTAAGTGGTAAAGCCAGGATGATAATAGTTTAACTCCCGTGACCACACTCCAAATCACCACATCCTACTGTTCTACAGGTTTGGATACACAGAGCAAATGTCAGTAAAAATGAAAGAAGAGGATTGATCTGGGCCTATAAGGTAGAATATAAATCAACAAAGAATGGAATGGAAACAACAGCTTTGGAGTAGATGAGATAAAGTAGGTAAAGCCCAGGGTCTAGGCTATGGTAATCCCTCAGGGTATGACAGGGAACAGGACCTGTAGGAAAGCTCTGGGGTCCCTCAGATGTTAGAAGATGAAGAGAATGGTATATAGCAAGATGGAGGAGTTAAAAGGAGGGAGGAGTGCTGAAAGGAAATGGTAAAACACTGGAAGAAGCAGAGCAATTGAGTCTATATGACCTACTACTAGGTCATTAGATATTGGGATGATGGTACTAGCAATTGCTGGACCAAAAAGTAACATCACCATGATCTGTGTACACTTAAGAGTTCAGCTTTCTCAGTAATTATCAGGGAAAAATCCAAGTTTCAGTTTAGGAGAGAAGGTAGAAGAAGTGTTGCCAAAAGGGTTGATTGAGAATGTGTGTGTAAAGGTTCAAATAAGCACAGTGAAGGCTTAGCACGATGTACTGGTTTGTTTGTATTATGTCCCCCAGAAAAAGCCATGTTCTTTGATGCAGTCTTGTGGGGGCAGACATTTTAGTGTTGATTAAGTTGGGATGTTTCAATTAGGTTGTTTCCATGGAGATGTGCCCCACCCAACTGTGGGTGATAACTCTGATTGGATAATTTCCATGGAGGTGTGGCACTGCCCATTCAATGTGGGCCTTGATTAGTTTACTAGAGCACTATATAAGCTCAGACAGAAGGAGCAAGCTTGCTACAGCCAAGAGGAACACTTTGAAGAACACACAGGAGCTGAGAGAGGAGCTTCAGCTTACAGAGGTGTTTTGGAGATGGCCATTGAAAGCAGACTTTTGCTCCAGAGAAGCTAAGAGAGGACAAATGCCCCAAGAGCAGATGAGAGTGACATTTTGAAGAGGAGCTGTGGCCTAGAGAGGAATGTCCTGGGAGAAAGCCATTTTGAAACCAGAGCTTGGAGCGGACACCAACCTGATTAGCAAACCAGAATATAGGGTTATCCATGGGTGAGGATAGTGGTGTAGCCTAGAACACATGTGTGAGAAGGGCAGTGGACTGGAAGCATGCGCATTTGGGTCAATGTACCAAAATGAGCAAGACAAAGAATTGCAGGAGGTAAAGAGACCATTGACGGATATAACTGCATCCAAGATTTCATTTATATATGTGGACTCCTTCACAATTCTGATTTCCAGTGCATCAAATCCTGCTGGCAGAAGGGAGCTGAGGTGACTATGGTAACTGGACAAACCTAAAACAATATTAATATTCACAAACAGATGGTGGCTGTAGTCCTTTAAAAACAACCATAACATCACCAGTGGCAGCCACAACAGCAACAACCATAGTAATTTGTAACTCCAGGCTCTGGAGAAGAACAGAGCTGCATATATTATTTTTTTAAATAATCAGTCACAAATTAACTAATTGCTACAATCCTTAAACCTGTTTTCCCTCTAGCTTGTCATTATCTGCAGATGTCAAAACAAGTAAAATAAATGGACTAGATTTCCTTCAGATGTTTGTCGATAGTATTTACCACCCCCCACCACCCCCCACCCCCCACCACCCGCCACAAAAAAAGGAAGTCTGACAGCAAATGCTCCTTCCTGGGTCGTTTCTTTGAAATTTTGTTTTATTTTTAAATACTTGGTAGAGATATTAGATTCTCCTTTTTCCTTTTCTGAATCATTAAGCTCAGGAGTTCCCTGCAGAACTGGCTAAATTAACATCACTATGGGGGCTTGATTAAAAATGCACATTCCTGGTCTCTTCTCTAGAAAAGTAGATTTATTAAGTCTGGGATAGGAACCAGGAATCTACATGTTAAGTGAGCTCCCCTCTTGATTCTGTTATGCCAGGCTATGAGAAATACAGCTCAAATCTTGATGGAACCGGTGGCTGGAGTTCAGGATAGAGAGTTGTGCATCCTTTGCCCTGAAAATTGTTTTAGTGATTATTTTTGCTAACCCTTATTTCTCTTTGATACAAACCTTTGCTTCCTGAGGTATAGAGTGTTATGATGGAAAGACCTCAGTTGCTGGAATGAGGTCTGAATTTGAATCCTAATTGTGGCATTTATTAAAAGTGAAACCTTGGCAGAGACGGGCAGGCTGCCTCTGAGTCTCGGTTTCTCCATTTGTGAAATGGTCCTAAGAATTTTCCTAAGAGGACTGGTGTTGCTAGAGAATGACTTATTCAATTCTTGGTATATAGTAAGTGTTCAATCTTTACTATTATTACTTTTGTTTTCTTTTCACTATCTTGTCACACCTGCCTGTGGGTTTGTTAGCACCAGAGTTTTCGCTTATGGAGGATTACATGAGAGGTGCATACCTGAGGGGACTACATGAGATGTGCTTACCCAAGGGGATTTTTCCATCCCCCTTTCCCTTTCACTTTGGCCCCAGATTAAGGTCCATCAGCGAGGAGCTGAGCCTAGTGATGAGGGGAAGATACTGGATACTGAGCACTAGAGCAGAGATTGTGCATGCATTGAGATTCTCAGAAACCACTGCAGTGTCTTAAAGTATAAGGGGGTATAAAGGTGTAGTGTCTGTCTACACTTGTGCTGCCTATTGTGCATCCCCCAAAATCTGTTTTCATCCAGTGTTTTGGCTTTATGGAAGTTTCTAGTTTCATAATTGTCATTGATTAGGGATTCATGGATAGAGGTAGATATTTTGACTTCTGGCTTGGATCATGGATTCCAAAAAGAATTTCTTGGAAAGTCTGGGTGGCCTTTCTTAATGTAACAATCCCTAGAGTCTTTAACTGTTTTACTATATATTGCAAACTGGCAGTTTATGGGCTGAATTCACTATTTAAAAATTTTACTTAAATTTGCTCTTTTAAATTTTTGTTTCATACCAACACTGTGTTAAAAAAATGGGATAAGGTAAAACAGACAAGCAAACAAAATATCTGAGAAAAGTCACCTAAAAATCAAAATTTCTGTCTTTCCTTGAAAAATCCAAAGGCCTGACAATTATTGGCCTGGGAGCAAGGAGCAAATGCACCAGTGTGTCATGGTCCACACCACCACCTGGTCTGCTTCACTCAGTGTTTCCTGACAGGCTCTCCTTGGCTTTGGGACCTAATGACCACAAACTTAAGAGTATAAACTGTAGATTCAGACTGCCTGGGTTTAAGTATCCACTCCTTATGCTATCCAGTGTGTGCTGGTTTGAATCTGTTATGTACCCCATAAAAGACAATGTTCTTTAATCCACTATTGTGGGTGGGACATTTTTATTAGCTTGTCTCTGTGGAGATGTGGAGTAACATCTCAAGCTGAGTCTCAATCCTTTACTGGAGTCCTTTAAGAGAGCTCGTGGGTAAGGGAGGGAGGTCAGGACCAGAGAACCTGAGAGAGAAGCTAAGACATGTAATCCAGAGTTTGCCCCTGGGAGAAGCTTAGACAGAAGCCCAGAGATATTTTGGAAGAAAGTCATGGAAACCAGAAGCTAAACCTGGAAGAGGACCAGCAGACTCCCACCATGTACCTTCCCTTGTGACAGAGGAACCTCAGATGCCATCAACCTTTCTTCAGAGTAGGTATCATCCTGTTGATGCATTAAATGGGAAATTTTCATGGCCTTAGAACTATAAATTTGTGAACAGATATACCCCTGTTTTAAAAACCAATCCATTTTTGGTATATTGCATTTTTGCAGCTTTAGCAAACTGGAACGCTGTGCAACTCTGGACAAATTAGTTATTCTCTTTGTGTTGATTTCATATCTGCAAAATAGGGATGATGATAATATCTGCATCATAGGACTGTTAAGAGAGGTATATGAGAATGATACATGTAAAGACTATGGAACATAATGCTAGTAGTCTTGAGGGGAGATGATTGAAAATGATGATGATGATTGGAAATTTTAGGGCTATTGTTTTCTGCTACATAGGAGGATATTTAAAAGACATTCCTACTGGGTATTGTGTGTGGAATGAAGAAAAATGTAAAATGAAGAGAATAAAGGGATATATTAACATATTTTCCCCAATCCTTTTATCAAAAACTTCATAAATACAAAAAAACCTCAAAAATACAAAAAATCAAAAAAAGAGTAGGTTGAACATTTGTATACCCTCAACCTAGAATCAATATTACCGTTATACCATATTTACTTTATCTGTGTACATATGTGTATTTTTCTTTTATTTGATTCCATGATTGCGTTTTCAGAAATATACTCTTCACCCTATATTCTTTTGTATGCCACTTTTAAGAAACAAAGTTTCACTACAATACTGTAGTAACCAAGAGAAAAGTAACCAGAATTCCCCATTACTTATTGAATCATAAATTTCCTTAACTTTCCTGCTACTGTATTTTGTAAGTTTCTTTAAGAAGAGTTCAATGAATATTTACACATTGCAATGAAATTTTGATCTAGAAAAAGATTGCCATGTATTTTTTTATTTAGAGAAGTTATGGGTTTACAGAACAATCATGCATAACATACAGGATTCCCATATACCACCCTATTATTAACACCTGGCATTGGTGTGGAACATTTGTTACAATTGAGGATAGCACATTTTACAATTGTGCTTCACCATCTATTTTTAAATTGTGGTAAAATTGACATAAGCTGCACGTATTTAGAGTGTGCAACTTTATAAGTTCAGGCATTTATACACCCATGAAACCATCACTGCAGTAATGATAGAAAAATATACACTACTGCCAAAGCTTTGTAACCTTTCCCTTTGGACCACTTCCTAGCTTGTTCCCCAACCCCAGGTAAACACAGATCTTCTTTTTGTCACTGCAGTTTAGTTTGCATTTTCTAGAATTTCATATGAATGGAATCATAAAGTCTGTACTATTTTGTGTCTGATGTCTTTCCCTCAGCATAATTATTTTGAGTTTCCTCCATGTTTTTGCATGTATCTGTTATTTTTATTACCAAGTATTCTGGTTGCTGGATTACTCACAATGTATCTATTAACCTGTTGATGAGAATCTGGGTTGTTTCCACCTTTCGCTAATACAAATAAAGTTTTTATGAATATTTGTGTACAAGTCAGTGTGGACATATGTTTTCCTTTGTCTTGGATATATTTCTGGGATTGGAATCGCTGGATCATATAGATCTGTGTTTAACATTTTTAGAAACTCCCAAACTCTTTTCCATATGGTTGTAACATTTTATATTACCATCAGTGTCTGAGACTTCCAGTTCCTCCTTGCCAATACTTGCTAAGCTATGTTTTAAAATTTTGAGCTGCTCTGATAGGGTTGCCTTTATTTTTAATTTTTGGTTTTTCTGTTGGTTTATGTTTTTTATGACATTGACTTTTAAAGTTTTTAAAGCTTTAGCACTATTTTTAAAATATTTTATTGTGAAATATATATACAGAAAAGTGATAAATTTCAAAGTATTATTTAACAAATAGTTAGCAAATTTCAAAGAATGTTATGGGTCACAGTTCCACAATTTCAGTTATTTTACAGTTCCACAATTTCAGTTATTTTTTTGTGAAATATATATATGCAGAAAAGTAATAACTTTCAAAGTATGTCTTAAAGTAGTTATATAGATAATTTCATAGAATGTTATGACCTACAGTTCCACAGTATCAAATATTTCCTTATTGTGAAATATAAGTTTTATACAGGAAGGTGATAATTTCAAAGTACAATTTAATGAGAAGGTATAGAGAAAATTTCAAAGAATGTTATGGGTTACCATTCCACCATTTCAGTTCTTTCCTTCTAGCTATTCTAATATTCCAGCATTTAAATTATATATATATATAATATATATATAATTTAAAATACTTTATATATTGCAAATATATAAAGTATTTGTAATCCTTTGATAAATCGTATCTTGTCTGATGCTACCCCTTCTTCTAGTTTAATCAGTTTCTCATTCTTCAGGTATGTCTAGGCAGTGGCCACCCTAACTTGTTTAATGCAAAAGTTATGTCAACATTATGGGGAAGGGGGCTGCCTCTGGATGATGTTCTTGAAGATGCTGTTGCCTTTTGGTTTGGGGACTTCTCTGGCATAGGAATACTCAGGAGGATTTACGTTTCTGAAAATAAACATAGTGAGCGAAACTTTTATGGATTCTCAGACAGGGAACTTGGGTATTTGGGGACTATTGTTGGTTAGGGCTTGGTGTACTGTAGCCATTTGGGATATCTAGCAGGAGCTTGCATAAGAGTAACCTCCAGGATGGCCTCTTGACTATATTTGAAATCTCTTAGCCACTGTAACCTTATTTTTATACTTTTCTTACCTCCATTTTTTTCAAGAAGGCATTTCAAATCCCTCAATGCCGTGGCTAGGCTCATTCTTGGGAGTTGTGTCCCATGTTGCTAGGGAGATTCAATCCCCTGGGAGTCATGTCCCAGGAAGGGGGTACATGAATGAATTTATTAGCAGAGTTGGACTTATAGAGAGAAAGGTAACATCTGAGCAACAAAACAGATTCCTTGGTTGTGCATCTTAGGCATGATTATAGGTAGGCTTAGTCTCCATTTAACAACCATAAGTTTCACAAGAGCAAGCTTCAAGATCAGGGGCTCTAGTTATTAAGTAGGGGGTTCCTAATTTCACATAGCATTTATTCTGTTCAAGAAAAACAGTGACTACATGATTTTCACTTAGTGGTACAATCATCATCAATCTCAATCTTAAACAGTTATCATAACTCAAAACACCCAAAAGCTCTTATCAGCCCCTAAATATTCATCCCTGGTATTAGTGTAGTACTGGTAATGTATTCCTATTAAATATAGTCTATTCTATGCAATGAGAAGTTTTCCCCAAATACCACCCACTCTGTTGCTAACTCTTTGTACCAGTACTCTTTGTACCCTTAGAAGTATATCCTGCAAATATTTATATTTGTAGCACTGACCTGTGGGATACATGAATTTCAACTACTTTTGGTCATCTTTGCCTTCAATGTGGCACTGTTACTGATAATCCATTAATGAGCTGTCATCACTTCTGTTCATTTACATAGCTTTAAGTTCACAGTCATTAACATGTCTGTACACATTAGGTTATCATTCCACCTTCACTAGGTTCTGTCTACTTCTAGTTCCCTTCTATTCTGCATTATCAAGGTATCAAGGGTAACTTGATATCTAGGTTTTTGAGGAACTGTGAAACTGTCTTCCACAGGTGCTGTACCATTCTACATTCCCACCAGCAATGAAAAATGGTCCTACAATTTCTCCATATCCTTTACAGCATTCGTAGTTACCTGATTGTTTAGTTGTAGCCATTCTTATTGGTGCAAGATGATATCTCATTGTGGTTTTGATTTGTATTTCCCTAATTGCTATGAAGATGAACATTTTTTCATGTATGTTTTAGACGTCTGTATTTTTTATTTGGACAACTGCCTTTTACCCATTTTGTAATTGGGCTGGTTGTATTACTGTTGAGTTGAAGGATTTCTTTATATATGCTAGATATCAGTATCTTATTAGATATATGGTTTCCAAATGTTTACTCCATTGATTGCATTGACTGCCTCTTCATCTTTTTGAAAAAGTCGTTTGATGTCCAGAAGCTTTTGATTTTGGGGAGCTCCCACTTATCTATTGTTTCTTTCATTGTTTTGGCTTTGAGTGTAAGGACTAAGAAGCTACCTTCTAATACTAGGTCTTGAAGTTGTTTCCATATATATCCTCTAGGAGTTTTATGGAACTGTCTCCTATATTGAGGCTCTGATAACCTTGGCTTCATGGGACTGAATAGGAGTAAAAAGCAAGGTCCAGAAATACCACCAGGGAAAGATGCAGTTTCCACATGGAGTGCATGAGCTGAGGGTGATTGGAGGAAACCTGCCATCACTTTACCAAGCTCAGGAAGATCACAAGACAAGGATCTTGAATAGGAAAGATGGGGACCTTCTCTTTCTTTCCAGCTAGCTGATTCCTCCTTTCTCCTCATTATTTTTTGATTTCCCACTTAATTTACATTTATCCCTTCATTTTTCCTTACTTTCCTCTTATTTATTTTTATCAGCACTATGTATCTGCACTGTGAACATTCCTAAAACTGATAGCCAGGTGATCCCTTCACAAATAATTTATGCAAGCAGATATCAGGCAGAGATTCCTTGAGGAAAGCTTTCTCTTCCAAAAGGAATCCAAAGAGTGGATGGCATCCTTTAAAGTTCAGAACTTATTCCAAGACAGAACAACACGTCAGATATTAACATACTTTAGCAACTACTCTGATCCTCAGCATTTCCCAGCCATCCCTGGGTTCACCACATCAACTGCCACCAAAAGATATATCCTCTATAAACAAAGTACACACACATACAGCACCCACCACGTCCCAGACACATGACCTGAATGTTGTGACCCCTGGAGCTCTAAAGCATGTGTAAGGGGAGAAAAAAGGGTGCAAGATGTGATGGACAGTGTCCATCTCCCCAGTCTTCACCAGGAAGGGAAAAGTGTCTTCAGTGAAGGTGTCAGCACTTTCCACCAATGAATTGAGGGGCAAATATTTCCCACTGAACAAGAGGCCTAGTTACCACCAGATCCCCAATTCTGACATTGGTGATATGAGAGGCTGTTTGTTTCTTACTTTCCCTGGAGGACTGGAGGGGAATTTCAGGCACTATTAGGTTTGTGTACCCTATCTACCTCACAGTTATATAGAGTTCAGGAAAGTGAGGGAAGTGAGAAGGGTGCTGATTCAGTGAGGCTCAGGTTGCAATTTAATGGATTTTCTCGTCTGTACCTCTCTGTTGAGGTTCTTATGAGTTTATTAATTTTTTTGCAATTTTTAATTGTAAAATTAAGAAAATAATATATTGAAATACAAGATATGTGAGTAGATGCAAATGGAGGAGAGCCTGATGGTAGTGAGTACATAATGTCACTGTCAATTCCATTCCATGAACTGGGTCTTATTTTAGAGGCCAAAACAGACACTCATTAGATGCTGAAGGTACGTCTACTAAACTTCCACAACAAATGTGATAGAAACAGACACAATACTCTTCTTTGATCAAATAAATATATTTTTAAGAAGAAATTTTGAGTTAAGGGAAAGTGAAGACAAACATGACACATAGGGGAAGGATTTATGTTTGAGTAGGGGAGATGCACCCCATAATGCAGAAGAGTGGGCAGTGGCGACGATGGCCTGGGTGACCTGGGTCCCTTGGCTCCAGCTGGTGGTATCTGATGGGAGATGCAGACTTGCTGGGAATGAGGGGCCTGGTTGATTTCTAGGCAACTTGCTTACTACTCCCACTTCTCAGTGGACGCAACCACTGCAGCATACTGCTAACTGATTTTCGGTGTTTGTTTTTTTGAGATCCTGTCCCTTTTGGGGCAGCAGATTCTCTGTTGAACCCCAGTCCTCGTCATGGTGGCTCATCCCTATGGTGAGGGAGGTCTCTAACTGTGCATCGTCAAGTGATGGGAACTTCTGAGAGCACTCTTTTTCTAAACTGTTGCCCTGGCCCTTCCCTGCGGCCTGTACCTTATGTCCCCTGTGTTCTTGCTGCCCCAGCTCATTCCTTTTCTCTTCCAGGTGGATTTTGGGACCCTGAGAGATTGTCACATCTTCTCTGCAGATACTCAGGGTCTCACCCTCATTGTTCTTAGATGGTATACCATTAGAGTCAGGAGACTCTTCAGAGCCACAGCCAGGAGCCTGGCTCTGTGGCTCTCCTTCTCTATCCGGTTGTTCTTTGAGATCTGATTTCCCTGGATCTTTTTCCTCCAATAGGCACAGTATTATGGGACATTCATTAGTGACTGATTTCCCTAGATGAAACATTTTTTCAGTTTTAAATGGGAAACTTCCAAGCTCACAGGCCCTCAGGGAATATGTTGTTTTCGCTATGGAAAAATGGACTCCATAGCCATTATAATTTCCCCATGTAACTGCTACATTTGATATTGAATGCCCAGGAAAGTAGGGGGATTTATGGAATCCTGCTTAATAGATGGCAATTCTAAAGATTTCCAGGTATTGAGTTCCCAAACCTGCCTCAGCTGTCTCAGAGAAAATTCTATATGTTCCTTTTTGAAGCACATCTGGATCTCCATTCTCTTCATGAGCCATATCTCCAAGCACTCTTGAACATGGTGCAGGATAAAAAAAACATCTGGATGCCACATGACATGGTCCAGGATTTCCCCAGAGCAAGACCTGTGAAAGATGTAAAGAAAGACATCTTTCTTCAAGAACAGAGTGTGAGAAAGTAAAAAGGACATGCTCTTGCCAGATAACTGCCTCAAGAAAAAGGCTGTTATGAGCAGGTGTGAGTCCTCCATGCCTGAGAGTGTTGGATCAGAAGATGCCAATGCACAGGGTCACTATGGAGATGACCCCTCTGGGTTAGCGTTCAACAGAAATGGAAAAAAGTCAGATTGAGTCAGCATTTAGGAGTTAAGGAGGCATATGTGGTGGTGGAGTGCAGGGACCAGTGGTGGAGGATGGCAGGTGCATGAATCATTGGGATCCATGTGGTGGGCCAAGTTTGGTGAGAGAGTTAAATCCTGAGAGTGTGGTGTCAGCTGATGACATCTTTCTCTTCACTCTGCCTTGACCCTGAAAGGATGAGTGGCTAGAACACAGTTCTTATTATTCTCTCTTGGGCAAACTGTGGGCCTTCACTATTCATAGATACGGCATTCTACCTCCTATTCATGGGACTCTGTGTCTTCCTTTCCTGCTACGATTTTAAAGGTAATGAAAATGTTTTCTATTGTTCCTTCTTTAAAAATAATAATAAAGAAAGTTTTGTGTATATGACACTATTGATACTGTATTCCGTAGTCCTCTACTGAGGATAGTGCAGAATATCTGACATCTAGGTATGTGTTCACACAGGTAGGATTCTGCTCCCTTAGGCCATAGATGGTATTTAGCATGTTCTCAGAGGCTTTCAGTGACTCAGCCTTGCTCTCCAGGTCAGCCTTAAGACCAAGGCTTGGTCCAGAGACAACTGACTTGGAAAGGGGACTGATGAGTAATTATTGTGTGACTCTCCCCCAGATATATGTCCCACAGTTCCCCGGTCCTCTGAGTGACAGTGCTTGAAATTTACCTTGGAGTCCTCTGCCACCTCCAGAGAGATGAATCTGTGAGTGTGGATGGAAGCCCCTCTGCCCAATCACCCTTCTTTCCCTAAAGAAATGTTTTCCTCTTTCCCGACATGGCCCATCACAGGATATTGTGCAAAAATAATTGATTTACTACAGTGGGAGGAACAGGGAAACTACAAGTCCACTGTGTTGGGGGATGGATCTGGGTTCCCCTACCTGATTTCTATTTCCTTGTTCCCCAAAGAGATACGTCTGTATTAGGGATATAAAAAGAAAAATCAACATCCCTGACAAAAAGAGGGTAAAACATAAAAGCATCCACATGGATAAACTAGTGCTTGCGTATTGGGCACTGGGGCTCTGCAGAAAGTAGACATCTGTCTCCATCTTCCACAGCACACACCTGTCTCAGGCAGCATTGAGCACCGGGCACCCGCACCTGCACTGCCTAGAGATCCAGGCCCACATCACAGAGCCCAGAACTCTCAGAGGGTTCTCAGGGGAGTGGGAGGGGTGAGGGAAAGAGAACCACAGCCCCTCTCCCACCTTGAAGACCCCACAGTCCTGCCTGGGCCTTGCTACTTCCCAACTCCAAGTTCACAGCATATATCTTACCGAAATGTTTTTATTTCCTAAGTCACCAGTTATAAACAGGATGCAGCTTTACCCCATGATGTCCTCAGGTTTGATGCTGTCATTTACACATCCCCGAAAATTTGAGGTTTTCTCAGGAATTTGTCCCAATTCCCAGGGCTTAACACTTGTAGGATTTCCTTTGTCCTTAAGCCTAAATTGTCAGGTAATCTCATCTTGTCTTGCTTCAACGTAGACATAAATCTTGAGTTTTACCCAAATCATCCACAGCCACAAAAGAAGAGTGAACAGTTATGCATGGTAAAGCAGGAAGGAGCTTCTAGCACACCTCATGGCATGAAATTTACAAACTTTCTCAGTAATTTTTACCGAGCATACTTTCCTTTGGGCTACTCTGCCCCATGGCCTCTACCTTACAACTTAAGCTACATAATGTGTTACAGAAAATATTCATTTTGCAACAAATAAACATCCCTTCCTTTGGTCTCACACAGTTTTAAAACAGAGCCAAATTCATTGTTTACCCTTTAGTCTGTTTTACCTTATTGCTAAGCAAGTCCATTTTATTCATATCTCTAATTGAACTTGGATCTCTTTTTCAGCTTTTTAACAGTTTGGTATTGGGTAATGCTGACATTCTTAGCTGCCAAACTCAGGCTCTGAGTCTCAGGTGTCACTCAGAAACCCGAAGTTCCAGGGACCAACCAGTTATACACAAACAGCACAGCATCTCAGAGTTTAGAAATTGCCATTACAAGTCATGAGGAGATGATACTGTTGTAAGAACTTACAATCTAGGAACCTTTGCAATAAGACTTTGCCTGATAATGTATACTCTCGGATTCAATTCTCAGAGATTGTACATTATAGTTCAATATTATTGGTGAGACATTTTTATGTTTGTCTTTCCCTCTCTGGCATATTTCACTCAACATTCTGTCCTCAAGGTCTGTTCACCTAGTTGCTTACCTCACCACTTCATTTCTTCTTGCCTCTGCTCAATATCCCATTGTATATATACACCACAGTTCCCCATTCTGTTTGTCAGTCTATGTACCCTCAGTCCACCTGCATCCACTGAAAATCCTGATACTGCCTAAATGAACAGCAGTGTGCAATTGTCCATTTGTGTCCATGCTCTCAGTTCTTCCAAGCATATATGCAAAATCTGGGTTGCAAACCCCTATTTTGCATCCAGTGGAACCAACACACTGCCCTCCAGATGGCCTACACCATTCTACTTCCCTACCAACAGTGAATAGGTACATCCCTCTCTTCAAAATTCCTCCAGCTCTTGTATTTTCTGTTTATTTTTAAATAGTTTTATTCACACACAATACAATCCATCCCAAGTAAGTAATCAACTATTCTTGGTATAATCTACAAGTTATGAGTTCATCACCATAATGTATATGAGCACATTTCCATTTCTTCTGCAGAGGAAGAGGGGGAAAATAGTGCTTAATGAAAAGATGAAGAAAAAAGAAACTTAAATATAATACAATGTAAACAACACAAAGAATCCCATACTACTTTCTTGTATCCCCCTCTTATCCTTTGGGATATTGCCTTTGTTACATATATTGGTAGCATTATTTCAATGTTACTGTTAACTATAGGCTCTAGTTTGTATTGATTGTATTTTTCCCTTATTACCTTACAATTTTCATCAACTTCAATGTTGATATTCGTTTGTTCTCCCTCATGTAAAAACATTCCTATATTTCTACACTTAATTACCATTGATTCCAATTTGCTAATGCTGCCATTATACAAATACCGTAAATGGATCAGCCTTTATAAAGGGCATTTATTGGGATACAGGTTACAGTCCTAAGGGCATAAAAGTGTCCAAACAAAGGCACAAACAAGAGGATGCCTTCAATGAAGAATGCCTAATGGTGTCCAGAACACCTGTGCCAGCCGGAAAATCAGTTGGCTGTCATCTGCTGGTCCATTGCTCCTGTGTTGTGTTTCAAATTGGCTTTCTCCAAAATGTCTCTGTCAGCTTATCTTTGGGTTTTCTGTCCTCTTGTAGAGTCTCTTGGGCACATTCTGGGTTTCTTCTTTTAGCTTAGCATCTCCAAACATCCTTCTGTCTGCATTTCTAAGCATCTCCAAGTGTCAGGAAACACCTCGGTTAGCTCCTAGCATCTCTGTTGGTTCCCAGACTTCTCTTAGGGGACTCTAGTGATCTAATTAAAACCTGTCCTGAATGGTTGGTGCCACACCTTCTTGGAAATAACTAAACAAATTGTTTCACCTACATTTGGGTAACATGACCATGGAAGCAACCTAATCCAAATATCCCACAGGATTGGATTAAATCATCACTTTGGGGGAGGGGCATAATACATCCAAACCAGCACACTATTTTAGACCATTCTAGGTTTTCCTAAATTGCACAATCCCAGTCTTTATTTTCTATGATTCCTTCTGCATGCCTCTCATACTCACATTCACCTTTGTTTAGAGTACTTAGCATATTCTGCTACCATCACACAGTATTTTGCTAACCATATCTGGTCTATACAATCAATCCTGTTGAACACTCTGTACTCCTTCAGCATCAAATGCCAGATCTCTACCCTCTTTCTATCTCCTGATGAGCTGTTCTCAACTTTAGCTCTCAACATTTGCTCATCATTAATGTTGGTTCATATTAGTGACAGCATACAATATTCATCCCTTATTTCTGGCCAATTTCACTCAATGTAATATCTACTGTCTACCATTTTGTCTTTTGGATTTTATGTCTTTTTTAAAAATTTTTTCCCTCTCTCTTTTTACCCTTCCTGAAAGTCTTCATGTCTTCACTTTTCTTGAATCTTCTTTCTCCTGTCTTTTTCTATTTGCC
Source organism: Choloepus didactylus (assembly GCF_015220235.1). Taxonomy (NCBI): domain Eukaryota; kingdom Metazoa; phylum Chordata; class Mammalia; order Pilosa; family Megalonychidae; genus Choloepus; species Choloepus didactylus. The sequence continues at coordinate 22,162,874 of NC_051317.1, read as the reverse complement.
TGTACTGCTCCCTTTTGTATTTCTTTTAGAGCAGGTCTCTTTTTCTGAAACTCTGTCTGTGTCTGAATGTCTGAAAATTGTGTGTCTCCATGAAATGTGTATGCTGCACTTCTTGGATCTCTAATGTTTTGTCTTTCATAAGAGTTGGGAAATTTTCAGTATATCTTCCATAATTCATTCTCCCTTTTTTTCCCTTCTTTTTTCCTTCTGGGTCATCTATGACATGTATATTCATGCACTTCATGTTTTCATTGAACCCTGGATCAGGAATTCTAGATCAGGAATTCTTTCTTCTGCCTCTTCAAATCTGTTGTTCTATGACTCCATTGTGTTTTCCCCACTTCTATTGTGCTTTTCATTCCCATATGTTCTGCCAATTGTTTTTTCAAACTTCTAAGTTTTCCTTATTTATGTCCAGTGTCTTCTTTATATACTTCATCTCTTTTTGTTTTCTGAGAATTAGTTAACATTTTATTTTTTTTTCAAATAAAATAAATAAAGTAAAATGCCCCCTTCTTTTCCTAAGGGAAAATTGTATCCTGGACTTACATTAAAATTATATACATCATAGTTTATTTAGAATGTTAATATTGACTTTATTTTCCCCTTCATTATTTTGTTTTCTTTGGATGTGGGTACTTTTCATGCGTGATAGTTTTTACCTCAGATTTTGGGGCTAACTGGGGAGAAGTTCAATCTTAATTAAATAGAGACTGAATTATGTGTGCTAACTTGAACCTCTTTGGGAGTATTGCCAAGGAGTTCTCTTTGTCCTTCTCTCTTTATTAGTCATCACTGAATGCAAATTGTTTTCTTAACCTTTTGCTGGCCAATCTGGATTCAGATTCAGTTAGTTCTAACTTCAGATTTTAAAATAAACTCTAATATAACTTATCATTTTGATTTGGTACAGCTTTTGGACAGATTTCCTCTTCTTTTAATTTGCATTAGTGTTTTTTTATTTGATACCCACAATGTTGATAAGTATTTGGATGGTGTAATACAAACAGTTGTAGATTACCTCTTAAATAACTGTCACATGTTATGTAATATTGAGAAATTTAACTTAGTTGGGGTCATTTTTCTGATTTGAAATTGAAAATTGAAAGGAGCAAACAAAATGGCTTCTAGTGCTCCTTCCTACATTAGAATACCATAACTCAATGAGTTATTGATTCTGTAGTCTGCTACTTGTCAGTTGATACCTTATGAGAAATATATTGGCAATTCTTGCACATTCTATTAAAATTTTGCTGGTGGTAAAAATGTAATGTTAAATTATCTTTAAGATGTTGGCAAAAATACACATAATTCCCACTTTTCCAGGCCCTTCTTTTTGCCGAATTAAGTTAGTTAAAAGAGCTTATAAATATTTTTCAATATGATTCACCACATTTACCTTTTAAGTGTAATTCCTTAGTTTGGAAAAATCATTTTTATAAATGTACTCACTTTCACTTTTCAAACATGAATCTCAGTTACTAAGTTTCCCATTCTGCACACAAGCTGTCTCCACTAGAATGTCTCACAAATACCTCAAACTCAACATAACCTCAACTGAACACATTATCTTACTCCAGTACCTCCTCTAGTGTTCCTGTCTGAGGAAATAGTATCATTGTATGCCTAGTTTTTAGCTTATTTCCTTCTTAAATATTTACTGAATAGCCTGTAAAGTGCCAGGCAGTGTTGTAGGTCTGGGATATAGCAATGTACAAAATTGTGAGAAAGTTTGGAATTATCTTTGACATCTCCCTAACTTTCATCTGTACCCCTGGCCTCAGTTCTAACAAATCCATTAAATTTTACTGATTCTAATTTCTAAATAATTTTTTAATTTTTTTGTATTATTTTTATTGAGATTGTTCACATACCATACAAAATTGTGTTCCAAACCTCCCATTCCTCTCTTTTCCTATATGTCTGTAGTGCTCCCTTTAACACTTCCTGTAGAGAATGTATCTTGTTCACAAACTCTTATTGTCTGTTTGTCCGAGAATATTTAAAACTCTCCCTCATATTTGAAGGACAGTTTTGCTGGATATAGGATTCTTGGTTGGCAGTTTTTCTCTTTCATTATCTTAAATAATATCACATCACTGCTTTTTCTTTCCTCCATGGATTCTACTGAGAAATCCGCACATAGTCTTATCAAGTTTCCTTTGCATGTGATGGATCGCTTTTCTCTTGCTGCTTTCAAGTTTCTCTCTTTGTCTTTGACGTTTGATAATCTGATTATTAACTGTCTTGGCATATGCCTTTAGAGATCTATTCTCTTTGGGGTATGTTATGCTTCTTGGATTTGTAATATTAAGTCTTTCATAAGAGAAGGGAAATTTTCATTGATTATTTCCTCCATTATTGCTTCTGACCCCTTTCCTGTCTCTTCTCCTTTTGGTAAACCATGAACACTTTCAGCCATGGGGCATTGGTGGTTCAGTGGTAGAATTCTTGCCTGCCACATAGTAGGCCCTGGTACTTCATCTCTTTTGCCTTAACTTCTGTCATCTTGTTGATTTGATTTTTAATATATTTAGCTTACTTGTTTAAAAATCTTTAATTAGTTGTTTCAACTCCTGTATCTCAGTTGAAGTGTACATTTGTTCCTTTATTCTGCCATGTCTTCATTTTTCCTAGTGTGAACTGTAATTTACTTGTGGCTTGGGCATCTGGTTTCCTTGAATACCACAATCAGGTTTTACTAGACCAGACGGACACAGGTCTCAGGAGGATGGTGTAATCAGTATCAACTTTCCATGAGGTTGGGAGCCAGCAGAATGTCAGACATTCTTGTGAGACTTTTAGATTCCCTGTTTTTCCTGTGCTGCCCTGCATGTGGTGCTGTTCAGCCTGCAGCTCCCCACTGGTGTAAAGAATTTTGATGCCTTTAATGCTCAGCAGACCCTGACCCTGTAAGGTACCAAGGGTGACTCAGAAGTGAAGGTTTAGCTGTTTCAGTGTTTTTCTTCCCTAGGATATGGGATCTGAATTCTCTGAGGGCCTGCAGCCACTCGAGCTGTTCCACATCCCCCCTTTTCTTAGGGAAAATATGTCATTTTGGGAATTATCTCCATCACCTGTTGTTTTCCTTTGCCTCTCTGACTATCTTAATTACAACACTGCTGGGATGTACACTGGCAATTGAAAATGCCTGAGGATTTCTCTAGTGAGTTACTTAGAATGAGAGGAAAAAGAAGAAAGGAAGAAATCCCCTTTTCACAGCGTAACCCAGCTCCCAGTTTTCACCAGTCAAGATCCAGAGTTGATATCTGGTTCTGTATGCCCCTATTCTTGGGACACAGCCCGTTTCCAGAATTCTGAGCTTGGCCAAGTCCAAAAACTTCTGACTTCATTTGTTTTTTATTCATTTTTTCTGTCAGCCTTGCCTCCTTTCTGCTGGGGACACCTCAGATTTCCATTCCTGCATGTGGTGGGTTTATCTGTGCTCATAGCTTGTGTTCAATAGTCCAGAATTATTAATTAAAACTGTAGTTGGTGCTTGCTTGCACTACTTTTCCTGGCTTCTAGTAGAGACTACTTCTAATTCCCTGAGGGAATTGATTCTAATCCAGCTTCCCATACGAGAGGGGAAGGGGCAGCAGTCTCCACAGTTTGGGGGATTTACTTAGAGTTCTTACTCTGAAATCTTGGCCATCCCACCCACTCCTGCTTGTGTACGATGTATGTCCAGTCAGTTACAGATGTCCCCTAGTTCCAGACTATTTACTAGTTGTTCCTGGCTATTTACTAGTTGTTTTAGAGGACTAACTAAATTCAAAACCTTTCTACGCTGCCATCTTTCCCAGCTTCTTCTGCCTGCTTTTTGAAAAGAAAAATCAACACTAGATTAGTAGAGCATCATTGAGGTCAGAGCAGTATGGACTTACATCTTAGCTTCACAACCTGCCAACTGATAGAAAGCAAAAGAAACACTTTATCTTAATTTCCTCACCTGTTAAACAGGATACAAATAGTAATACCAATACTGGTGGTCACTTTTGATGATTAAATGAGATAATTCAAGCACTGTTTAGCAGTGTCCTTGGTCTACGTGATGTACTGAATAAATATGAATCACAAAAATTACAATTTATTCTAAGGTTTCCCTGATCCAGAGGAGTTGTGATCCTGTACTTATAACAGGGTAATTGTCTACCTTGATAATCTAATTATTCCAAATGATCTATTACCATGTCCGAAGTCACACAACCATGAAGGATTTGAGCTAAGGTTTGGAACAAGGTTATTCTAACCCTATAATGAGTGATGCTAAGTTATACTGTGAACTCTTCTTTAAGTTAATAAATATTTAATCCACTCAATGTATATGCCAAAGGAGGAATTGTGAATGGTCTTATAATGGGATCCTAATCATAATGATATGCTATTGTGTATTTCAATAATTTCAACTTATTGGGAATGATTCAAAAAGCAACCATTCTATGTTATAATCTGAACTTTGACACCAAAATTCTCAGCTGGGTCTATGACAGCTGATATATGGGACTCTTCAGACAATTTGGATATTTAGCTGTCAGTGAGAATTTTTTTTTTTCAGATTGGTTGGCTGCCTTCCAGGGTCATTCATTTGTTATCATCATCCTATCGCATAGATATTATTATTATCTCTATTTTATAAAAAGGGAATTTAAACATTGAAAAGATAAGCAGCTTGCTTTAGATCACACAGCTAGGGAATATTTGAGCTAGGATTTGAACCCAATGACTGTTGTAATTAACTGACCATGCGGAGAGAGGAGTCAATGCCTTACTCTATAAAATGAGAATAGGTTTTGCCATAATCTGATAGGATACATGGAATGATTAAATGGGATCATGTGGTAAACATGCTTTTCAATTTTTTAAATTGGAATTGCAATCTCTACAGAGATTACCTACCTGCAAGAAATAACTGGTTAAATGAAAGACACAAACAAAGTGACTGAAAGAATCAGTAAATCTCTGAAGCTGATGAGATTCATGCACTCTGGAGACTTCTCCTGGACCCTGAATTTGTCCAGTAAGTGTGAAGCTGCTTGGAACTCATTTGTAAAGAGCTGATGGACTCAGGACAGAAAACATCCCACAACCAAGCTCAATTGCTAGCAAGAAGTAGGCCAGGCTTCTTCAAATTAAACAGTTGCATAATACTATTAACTGATTATTGTGAAAGAAGTGTCAATAATAATAGCAATTCCGTCTCATAGCACTGATAACCTCTCTGCCTGACTGACATTTCCACCAAACCCTGATAATGTAGAGAAAAAAAATTAACAAAAAGATGAGCCAAGAAAGTAGAATAATGTGGTGGTTTGTAGCTGTATGTACCCAAGAAAAACTTAATACATTTCTATGTGTGCTTAAACTTAATCCATTCCTATTTATATGAACCCATTTTAAGTAAGACTTTATGATGAGGTTACCTCAGATATGATATGGCCCATCTCAATCAGGATAGGTCTTAATCCTATTACTGGAGTACTTTATTAGCAGAATGATATATAGACAGAGTGAGATAAATCCATGGGAAGTAAGAATCTGTAATTCAGTAGAACCGGGAAGACACATGTGCGGCCAGGAGAGGCTGCCATTGCATTTCCATGTGACACAGCAGTCAAGGGCCAAGGCTGGGCTGCAGCCAGCCCCAGAATACAGGTTTATGGGAAGAAAGCATTGCCTGAGTACACCTTGATTTGGACTTTCCTGTAACCTCAAATCTGTTAGCCAATAAATTTCCATTTTTTATGCCAAACCATTGCATTAAGTTTGCATGAGCAGCCAAGGAAAACTTAAAGAGATAGTATCCTAAGCAAATAAAAAATTGACAAGGAAATAAAACTTTAAATTTACTCGACAATATTTATTCCATTAGTATTACGGGGGTACCCTAGGTCCTTGGGATACAGTTGGCTTGATGAGATGAAGTTTCTGCTCTCAGGGAATTTCCATTTTAGTATTCAAGATGGACAATAGACAAAAAACACACAAAAAGCAAACAGAATTACTGATAAATAGTAATGATTACTTACAGGAAGAATACCATGGCCTTGTGAATAGTAATGTGGTGGCATTGGTTTTGACAAGGTAACCAGAAACCCACTCTGAGGAAATGGTCTGTGCAGAGAGACTGGATGAGCTACTAAGGATGATTCTGAGTGAGGGGCCTCAAAGGCAGAGGCAACAGAGGGTGATCGAGTCCTGAGGAGGGAGGTTGGGGAGATAGATGGGTGTCAAATGATCCTTTTAAGCCATGGTTGTGGCTTTACATTTATGTCCTATTGAAAGGTTTGAGAAAGAGGAGTCACATGATTTGATTTGCATACCAAAAATATGATTTTCTGCTACATGGTGAAAAACTGTAAGTAGGCAAGTGTGGGGGTAGGGGAAAAAGTTGTAAGGCTTTTATAGTTTAGTCTAAAATAGTGAAGATGAACTTGAGCAGATGGCAGCTGTGAAAGTGATGGGAGATGGCCAGATTTTGGGTATATTTTGAAAGTAAGGCCCATATAATTTATGGCTGGATCAATTATATGTGTTTGTGAAAAAAAGAGGAATTGAGAAAGTGTTCAATAAGTGAATAAAGCCAATGTGTACTTGCTGGTGAAGAATATTCCAGTTTTAGCACAGTTTACATACAGCACAGATCCTGACCCAATTTAATGTCTAGGAAGTCGGAGGTATAATTTTTATTTTTATTTTTAGTATTGTCATCATTACTCTGTAAGCATGCATTAAACCTTAAATAGTGTTAGGTACTAGTCTAGATTATATAATAAATATTGTATTTGTATATTACATTTGTGTGTGTGTGATACATAGAATCAAACATACATGCCTACATGCATACCTATACATATAATACATATGAAAAACGCAGTGCCTCTAATAACTGTCCATAAAATGACTAGGAACTGTGCCGGTTTGTATATATTATGTTCCCCAGAGAAAGCTATATTCTTGATGCAGTCTTGTGGGGGCAGATATATTAGTGTTGATTAGGTTGGAACCTATTGGTTCAGTGTTTCCATGGATATGTGACTCAGTCAGCTGTGGGTGATACCATTCATTGGATTATTTCCATGGAGATGTTCCCACACCCACTCAGGTTGGGTCTTCATGGGATCCCTGGAGTACTTTAAAAAGAGCCACAGAGGCCCAGAAGCTTGCTGCAGATGAGAAAGAGTTTGAAGACTGCCATTGAAAGCTAACTTTTTCTCTGAGAAGCTAAGAGAGGACAAACACTCCAAGAGCAACTGAGTGACATGTTGAAGAACACCTATAGCTAAGAGAGGACAAAATGCCCAAAGAGCAGTATTTCAGAGAACACCATTTTGAAACACCACCTGGGAGGAAGTGGACACCAGCCACGTGCCTTCCGAGCTAACTTAGGTTTTCCGGACTCCGAAGGCCATCCTTCCATGAAGGTCCCCAATTGTTGATGACTTACCTTTGATACTTTGTGGCCATCAGACTGTAACTTTGTAACCAAATAAACCCACTTTATAAAAGCCGATCCATTTCTGGCATTTTGCTTTCTGGCAGTGTTAGGAAACCAGAACAGATTTTGGTACTAGAGTGGGGTGCTGAGTTTGCAAATACTAAACATGTTGAAATTGCTTTTTAAATGGATAAGAGGAAAATTATGGAAGAATTGTGAGGAGCTTGACAGAAAAGGGGTAGACTTCTTTGAAGAGAGTGCTGGTAAAAATATGGACTCTAAAGATACTTCTGATGAGGCTTTAAACAGAAATGATGAATGTGTTACTGCCAACTGGAAGAAAGTCAATCCTTATTTAAAAGTGGCAGAGAACTTGGCAAATTTGTGTCTTGGTGTCAGATGGAAGGCAGAATTTGAAAATGATGAGCTGGGGTACTTAGTGAAGAAATTTTGACTCTAAATATTAAAAATGTAGCCTGGCTTCTCCTTGTACGTTCTAGTAAAGTGTTACAGGACAGAGATAAGCTGAGAACTCAACTCTTTGGTACAAGGAAACCAGAAATTGATGGTTTGGAAGATTCTGGGCTTCCAGAAAGTGAAACCCCAGTGGCTACAATCCCACATTAGGATTTAATCAAACATGGAACCCAACCACCATTGAAGTCCAAGCCAGGATTGGAGATGGAGTTTTCCAAAAAGGATTTGTGGAAACTCCTGTTGTCTGACAGTTTTGACCCCTGTGTGCTTCATGTAAAGCCAATAGACATTTGTGAGATTGGTATATATGTGGCCCATGCATGTGGAAAGAGTGAGTTTGCCCCAGTGGCAGAGTACAGGTCTTCTGCCTCCATAGTCAGGAAGTGTGCTGCCACCCCAGGCACCAGAGAGAATGGAGCACATTACCCAGTGACTGGGGAGAGCCTGCCTACCACCCTACTGTTCAGAGATGGGAGAGCCTTTGCCCCAGAGAGGCAGAGACTGGATGGCACCCCAATGTCTGAGGAGGGTGGGGTGGAGAAGAAGGTGGTCTCCCCAGTGTGTGGATATGTTGCAGTACTCACCCCAGCATTTGGAGAGAAAAGGGCTGCTGCAAAGTCCCTTGGAAAGGGTTGTACTCCCACTCGCTCAAGCCATAAGGATAAAATGTCTTTCTATAAATGGCTCTCAGACTTTGAAACCTAATGGAGTTTGCCTGGCGGGTTTTAGGAATTTTTTTCGACCATTAAACCCTGTTTTCCTTTCACTTTCTCCTTATGACAATGGGAATGTTTATCCTATGACTTTCCCTCCTTTGTGTACTGGAAGCAGATAACTTATTCCAAGTTTCACAGGTCTAGAGCCAGAGGGGAATTTTTCTTTTGGACAGACCACATCTGTGACTGATTTTGATATCTTCTACTTACCTATTGTTACTGAATTGATTTAAGTTTTTGTGATATTGTGATGGGATAAATGTATTTTGCATTTGGAAAGAATACATTTTCTAGGGTCCAGTGGTTGGAATGTGCCAGTTTGTCTATGTTATCTCCCCCAGAAAAAGCCATATTCTTTGATGCAGTCTTGTGGGCACAGATGTGTTACTGTTGATTAGGTTGGAATTATTTGTTCAGTGTTTCCATGGAGACGTGACTCAATCAATTGTGGGTGAGACTTTTTATTGCATTATTTCCATGGAGGTTTTGACCCACCTATTCAGGGTGGGTTTTCCTTGGATGACTGGAATACTTTAAAAAGAGCCACACAGGCCCGGATGCTTGCTGTAGATGAGAGACATTTTGAAGATTGCTGCTGAAAGCAGACTTTTGCTCCAGAGAAGTTAAGATGGGACAAACTTACCAACAGCAACTGAGAGTGACATTTTGAAGAGCAGCTGTAGCTAAGAGAGGACAAAAATGCCCCAAGAGCAAAATTTTGGGGAACACTAATTTGGAATACCACCTGGGAGCAAGCATATGCCATCCACTTGCCTTCCAAACTAACAGAGGTTTTCAGGATGCCAATGGCCATCCTTCAGTGAAGGTACCCGATTGTTGAAGCCTTACCTTGGACATGTATGGCCTTCAGACTGTAGCTTTGTAACCAAATAAACCCCCTTTATAAAAGCCAATCGATTTCTGGTATTTTGTATTCTGGCACCATTAGCAAACCAGAACAGTAACTCTCCCATGCTTTTTCCTGGGTCCCTTTTAATAGCTTAATCATCCTATCAAATTCATCTTATGAATCTTAACTGTTTCTCTTTTGATCATTTTACCCTCAACACTAAGTTCACCATATTCCTTATTTCTGCTATATTCAGTCACTATACTATTTATGAAGCATGAGTATATCTGGGGTGTGTCTCTACTACATCTAATAGTCTGTCAACCAATTTAACACAACGGTTATGTTATACTCCTTCTGTTGAATATTATTTTTTGTTTAAAAATATTATGAATATTAACATGGACTAATGCCTATAGATTTTCCAAGTTTTTTTAAAGAAAATTACAGAAAAATAGAAAGTAATATATATATATGAAAATTATAAAAAATGAAATAATGAACCTTAACCCTATATCTACCCAAATAGACTAAATTGACTTGGAAATAAGTAACTTCAAAATCATAGAAGGTGAAAAACCAATAGTTTTGTTCTTTCTCATGCCAGACATCCATTGCAGAGTGGATGGGAGTTTTGTGCCATATTGCTGACTCTCCAGGACTCAAGGCATCTGGGGTAGAGAAATAAGGGAGACATTCATTTTTCAAACCCATTTTAACTTGACATTTAACAAGGAACATGTATAATATTCAGGAAATATTTTGTAGTTTAAAATATTTTCAAGATTTCAGCAAAGATTAAATATATAAATGTTAGGACAAGAAGTTTTTAAATTGTTCTTTTTTTCTTTGTTTCTCTACTAAAGGTGATACATATTATTTTAGATGTTAACTCAATGCATCTTTTGACACATTGAATATTTAAGGGCCCGTGGTCTATTTTGTTACTTGGGAGATTTTCTGTTTTTTTGTTAGCTTTTCTCATTTCATTGAGCCCTTGGGGCAGAAAGTAGATTGCCTTTGTTTTCAAGCAAAGCATTCATTTATTCCACCTTATCTGCAAAAGAGATGAAAATACTGTCTGTAAGGATGAGGCATTCCTTCCTAGTAGTTCCTGGTAGCAAAGGATTAGTGTCTCGAAAGTATTGATGGCCATAGCCTTTGCAGACATTAATGAATGTGCAGAGACCTCTGGAAACACAGGAACTGGAGGGGGAGTGGGCTTATTTTCTAGGGAACTCCCAAAGCTCTATTAAATTGGACCCATCAGAATCACCTTGGTGTGAATCCTTTGGGATTTTTCATCTTCACCCACTTTTCTTTCTAAGTCTTCTCAGACTGAATTGTTAAGGAGGGAAGTTTTCTTCATCTTGATCAGTACTTTTGATCCCCCACCCTTTTATTTTGACCCCTCAACTTTTTTGTCATTGCTTGGCTATACATTTTGGCTCCCCTTCCCTATCAGCTCTTCAAGAGGAGAGAGGTAATGGCTCCACTATTGTGACTATACTTCCTTCTTTATTTCAGGAAACCCTCCTCTCTGGTTGATTGAAATTGCTCAGTTTTTAAAACTGTGAGAATGTGCACTAATAAATTCATGAAAAGAGATTTAATTCTAGATTCAGAGGAGGAAATTACTTTGTGATTTTAATATTCTACTTTTCTCAATATAATCCAGAAATTATGTTTGTATTTTTGATATTCAACAAGATTACATTACTGTATTCATCCTATATATTTATGTGCATATTTCATGAAAAATGTATTGGACCCTTGTTATTTGCTGCATATTTCTTAGCTATGTTCTGAGGTTACAAGGAATAATAAAATGTAATTTGATACAATGTAATAAGATGTACATTGGACTAATGTAGAGTGGTGCAGCCATGGTGGAAATCAATTTGTTGGTTCCTCAGAAAATTGAAAAGAAAATTGCCATATGACCTGGAAATCCTACTTCTGGATATATACTCAAAAGATTTGAAAGCAGGGACCCAAAGAGATATATGTCCACAGCAGCATCATTCACAATAGATAAAAGGCAGAAGCAATGCAAGTGCCCATCCAGCAGTGACTGGATAAACAAAATGAGGTCTTTACATACAAAGTATATTATCCAGCCATGAAAGGATAAAGTTCTGATGCATGTTACAGTATGGATGTACCTTGAAGACAACAGATTGATTGAAAGAAGTAAGGCACAAAAGATAAATATACTACGATCTTGCTTATAGGTAGTACCTACAAGAAACAAATTCCATGGAGAAGGTGCTTTGGGGTTAGAAGAAGATGTGGCTTCCCTAAAAAGATGTGGTACATCTTCCTCCCCCAGAATGTTTGGTGTTGTGGGGCATTCATCAATGTCTAGAATCCATAGATTGAATAATTCTTATTGATAAATAGGGAACTCCCAATCTCAATGGCCCTCAGGGAATATTTTGATTTGGTTCTGGGAACAGTGGGCTCCACAAAATTGATGGTTTCTTCATAGAATTGCTCTGGATGATTGCCAATGCTCAGAAAGGGAGGGGACTGTGGGGGTCTTGTTTGATATCAGGAAACTCAAAAGTTTTTTCAGAATGGAGTTTACAGTCCTGCCTCTGTTGTCTTGGAAGTAATCCCTCCTCCTCTTCTTTCTCCAAGCACATTTGCTCATTTATTCTCCTCATGACCCTTTTATCCAGGAGCTGCTGACAAATAAACTGAAGGCTAAAGTTTCTAGATCCCATGTAGTCGGGTCATGATATGAAGGATGAAAAGAAAGACACCCTTCATGGAAAAAGGAGTGTTAGAAGATAGAAGGGACAAGCTCTTGCCAGATAACTACCTAAGGAGAAGGCTGAAATGAGCAAGTGTGAATCCTCCAAGCCTGAGAGTGTTGGAACAGAAGATGCTAACCCACTGGGACACTGTGGAGATAAGCTCTCTGGGCCTGTGTTCAACAGAAAGGGAAGCAAGTCAGACTCAGTCAGCATTAAGGAGGCATATGTGTTGGTGGAGCAGAAAGAACAGTGGATGAAGATGTAGGTGAGTGATTCAGTGGAATCTATGGGGTAAATGGGCCAAATTTGGGGAATGAGTGTTATCCAGAGAGCATGGGGTCAGGGGCAGTCATTTTTCTCTTGACTCTGCCTTGACCCTGAAAGAATGAAGGGCTTGGGCCCAGGTCTCATTCTCTTTAGGCAAACTGCAGACCTTAATAATTGACAAGTAATATGACTTTCTACCTCAAATTCAGAGGCTTCTATGTACCCTGCTTTTTATTCTTTTTAAACTGGGTAAAACATTTTTTTTTTTTTTCTATTACTACATAAAAGAAGGAAGTAGGAAGATGGTGGCATAGAGAGGTGTGGAACTTCGTTAGTTCTCTGTAGCAACCAGTAAATAACTAGGAACAACTAGTAAATAATCTGGAACAACTGTTGAGGGACATCCATGACATGATATATATCATACACCAGCCTGAAATTGGTGGAACAGCTAAGATCACATCATACAACTGTAAGTAAATCTCCTCAAACTGTGGAGCTGGTACCCCCACCCCACCAGCATGTCAGGCTGAACTGAAACCTCCCTTGTGGAAAAAATATCGGGTTCCTGAATTGAGGGAAAGTAACCCAACCAAGCTCCAATTATGGTTTTAATTAAAAAATTTGGACTACTGAATACAAGCTACAATTAAAGATAAATGCAGACCAAGCAGGAAAGGAACATGAGGTTCTTTCCAGCAGAGAGGAGTCAGGTCTGATAGAAAAAATACATAAATAAATAAAAACAGAGAGTTTTGGAGATGGCTAAGCTCAGAATACTGGAAAATGGCTGTGTCCCAAAAGGGGCACAGAGAACCAGGTACCAACACTGGCAACACTGGCAAAACTGGGGGGCTGGGGACTGGCTCTGAAAAGGGGATTTCTCTCTTTCTCCTTTTTATTTCTCTCATTCTAAATAGATCATTAGAGAGAACTTCAGGCATTTTAATTTGTCAGTGCTGACCCAGGCAAGGGTGGAGTTAACAGAGTCAAAAAGACACAGAAAGAATTCAAGTGTAGAAATTAACTCCTTAAAGACTGTATGTTCCCTGAGAAAATAGAGTGGCATCCATCTCAAGTGGCTGTCCTCACTCAGAGAATTTTGACCCCTGGGAATGGGGGGTTTGGAACCAAAACCAGAAACAACTTAATCTTGGCTTCTGACACCCTCAGCACCTGGCCAGGACAATGTCCATAGAGAATTAAAGGGACCAAGTGTTGAGCTGCAGTCTTTACACCAGTGTTGAGCTGCAGGCTGACAAGCACAACCTGCTGGGCAGGATAGGAAAAGCATGGAGTCTAGAGGCCTCACAGGAAAGTCTGTCAATCTTATAGGTTTCACCTTCAGGGAAAGCTGTTAATGAATAGTACCTCCTCCTCACATCTGGGCCCCTCTGGTCTGGGAAAATCTAGTAACCAAGGAAACCAAATGCCCAGATAACAAAAAATTACAAATTCCACTAGGAAAAAGCCAAAGGAACAAACTTAAATTTTTACCATTTAAGATACATCCAGCACAAGGATTTCTGATGTTCTACCTTCTATTATCTCTGCTGTATTTAACGTACCTGACATAACATAACATACCTAACATCCCTCAAATGCCTAACACTAAATTTTGCTAAGAACTTATTTACTGAGAAAGGTAATTTATTTGGCATGGAATTTTTGGTAGGGGTTAGTGGAGGTATTTTTTTGTTTCCCTACATGGCCTTGATGTGATAACAAGGAAACAGATATTTTGAATATCTGAGAAACAACTAGATAGTATCTACATATTTAACAGTTTTGCAAGTTGTTTGTAAATCAATAAATATATTGATAAACAAAAATACCATTAGATAATTTATTGGTATAATTCCAGTGCTAAGAATTTTTGGATTTCATACTTCACTGTAAAAGATTGTCACTATTGAGATAGTGTTTTGTGTTCTATGGACAATAGATCCTTTAAGTTTCACTCCATCATGTGTAGTTAGTAAGCAATTACTGAATACCTCCTGTGCCAGTTTGGATGTATTATGTCCCTGAAAATGCCATTATCTTTGATGCAATTTTGTGGGGGCAGATGTTGTTGATTAGGTTGGAATCTTCAGATTGGGTTGTTTCCATGGAGATGTGACTCAGTCAACTGTGGGTGAGACCTTTGGATAATTTCCATGGAGGTATTACCCCACCCATTCAGGATTGGTCTTAATTGAATCACTGGAGTTCTATAAAAAGAGTTCACGGACAGAAGGAGATCAGAGCAGCTGAGAGTGACATTTTGAAGAGAAGCTGCAGCCATGAGGGACACTTTGAAGAATGCACAGGAGCTGAGAGAGGAGCTGAAATGCAACCTGCAAGTAAGCAGATACCAGCCATGTGCCTTCCCAGCTAACAGAAGTGTTCAGATGCCATCAGCCATCCTTCATTGAGGGTACTCTATTGTTGATGGCTTACCTTGGACACTTTATGGCCTTACAACTGTAACTTTATAACAAAATAAACCCGCTTTATAAAAGCCAATCCATTTCTTGTATTTTGCATAATGTCAGCATTAGCAAAACAGAATGCCTCCCTTGCACAACTTGCCTCTAATTTGTGGTCTGTAAAGAATATAAAAGTAAAATAGATGACCCAGACCATAGTCTTGAGGAATTTAAGTGTCTTCCAGTTATTTCAAAGTAACAGAAGGTGATACTTCAGAAAGAATTAACACCCTGCATATTTATATATAGTCCTTGATTTTTATAGTGCATGAGTTATATTTTCCCATTAGTTAAATATATCATGCCATATCAAAATTATTTTCAGAAATCATAATTCTTTATTATATTACCCTTTTGTGTATGTTTTCTTTTCTGATTATAAAAGTAGTATATGTTCATGATAAAATTTCAGGTGTTAAATTAATAATTCTGTATAAATTCAACCCCTGAAAATAATTCCTGTTCACAGCTTGGTATAGGTGTACTGTATTATTTCCAGCTGCTGCATTTGTTAAAGAAAATCTTTCTCTTTCCAGTGGACTACAGCATAACAGCAGCATTAGCAAACCAGAACACTGGTAGTTAAATATTTTTAATATCACTTTTACTTTCTTCCATCAATTTATTCATGCATCAATTCTTTTTTGACAGCTTACTGTGCATATGCAAAATGCTGGATTTTTAGTGGTTTAAAAAATCAAATAACAGATACAGTCCTAGTCCTCATGGATCTCTTAATTCCATGTGCCAAGCACTGTGAAAAGCACTTTATATTTATTAACTCATTTAACACTCACAATCCCTCTGTGGGGTAAATACAGTGATTAACTTCCATCTACTAATGAGGAAACTGAGATGTTAAAGATCCTTTAAATGTGTGCACGGTCACACCAATTTCCTGGTTGCTAAAGATTTGCCTATTTCTGAAAATATCATCCATAGCACGTTAATATTACTTTCTGGATTTTAATAACCTGATGACTTATTGTTGCATTTAGGAACCTTCTCGAGTAAAAAGCTGAACCCTCACACCAACAGATTTATATCAGGAGTTTCCTGTGACCTGGCATGTAAGCATGTCTGGAAATGGAAACCCCACCCCAAATTATGGCCCAGAACCTAATTTCTCTTGCTCTTGAACTCATAGCTCTCTTTTACTGTGCTTCCCATTACCAGAGGGGGTCTCTCCCTGCAGTCACTGGCAGATAGAGGCACAAGAGGAAAAATATTTCCAACTTAGCTCCAGTGGAAAGAAGTGGGGTCTTTTCTGGTATTTTTAGCTAGTCCCTATGATTTAACCTAGCACAGTTTAATCTGCCCTGAGTTAAAATGTCATGCGTGCATCCTGATTCAGGTGAACTGAGAGTTTATGCATGAGAGTGAAGAACCCACAAACAATAAATTAAGGATATTTCCAGAAGCAGTATATTTGGTTACAAAGTTACAGTCCTAAGGCCATAAAAGTGTCCAAGCTAGGGTATCGACTATAGGATGCCTTTCCTGAAGAATGGCCAATGGTGTCCAGAAAACCTCAGTTAGCTGGGAAGGCACATAGTTGACACCTGCTAATTCTTTGCTCTTGGTTTCTGGTTTCAAAATGGCTTTACTCAAAATGTCTGTGGGCTTGTCTGTTTTAGTTTCTTCAGCTCCTGTGCATCTAAGCATCAGCGGACCTGTCTTACTTCCTCTGGAGCTAACTCTAGGCTAGCACCTCCAAACATCTCCAAGAATCTCCAAGTGTTAAGCTCTTAGCTTCTCTCCAAAATGTCCTGCTCAGCTGCTCTGAGCTGCTTCTGTTTGTGAACTCTTTTATAGGATTCCAGTGATTAAATCATGACCCACCCTGAATGGACAGGGTTCATATATCCATGGAAATAATTTAATCAAATGTTTTGCCCACAGTTGATTGAGTCACATCTCCATGGAAACACTCAATCAAAAGATTCCAACCTAATCAACACTAATATGTCTGCCCCCACAAGATTGCATTAAAGAACATGGCTTTTTCTGGGGGACTTAATATATCCAAACTGGCACAATACTGAAAAAAATTAAAAGCAGGGCCTTGAACAGATATTTGTACACCAATGTTCATAGCAGTATTATTCACAATAGCCAGAAGGTGGAAGCAATATCCAAGTGTCTATTAACAGATGGACATTAACAGATAAACAAAACGAAATATTATTCAGCCATAAAACAAATGAAGTTCTGAGACATGCTACAACATGGATGAACCCTGAAGACCTCATGTTGAGTGAAATAAGCCAGACACAAAAAAGACAAATGTTGTGTGATCTCACTTATACGAATTATCTGGAATAAGCAAATTTCAGACAGACAGGAGATTAGAAATTACCAGGGCCAGGGCAAGGGAGATATAGGTGGAGTTATTGCTTAATGAGTGCAGAGTTTCTGTTTGAAATGACAAAAAAGTGTAATTGATGTTGGTGATGGCAGCTGTGATGGGTTCATATCTTTACACCTCAAATCTATGATCTCTGTTAGAAATGGCCTGAGGCTAATCAGGTCATGATTCAATGGGTTTGGGCTTCATCAAGTACCCTCCCACTCAATTAACAGTATAGGGACAGACAATACTATAAAAGTAAAGAGCACTCAAGACAAGAATTCACCTTTAACACATTTTTACTAATGCAGCACTTAAGGTAAAAGGAACACGTTTACAATGTAAAAATCAATTGATACATTACCAAGCCTGGGAGCCCCCACTCCTCCAAACACAGCTGGACATGAGATCAGAGATCTCCCTCTTGTTTGAGTTACAGAAAATTTATAGCATCTTGATTTAGAGTACCTTTAAGTCATATTCTACTTTTACATTACATAATGCTTCATGAACCCAAATGTCTCATGAAGCAAAGCATCTTAATCTACAAGTGGTTCAAGATCAAAGGTTGGTATCCACATTATCAGAGACTTAGCCTTGGATGCCTGTAAAACTCTAGTGATAATATTTTTACTAATAAAGCTATGATTTCTGTAAGAGCAATGCAATATACTTTTTCACAGAAGACTAGGTGATTACATGTTATCTATATCTAAGAAGCTTGAGAGGGCCTTTCTGCTTTCTTGGAGATACTCACAGTTCTTTTAACTGTTTACTTTCTCCTTCAGTATAATTATTTTTTTTTTTTTTACATTTTATTTTGAAATAAATTCAAAGTTATATGAACAGTTGCAAAAACAGGAGAGAAATGTACTGGGAGAAATAAACAAGGACCCACAGGAACTGAGAGAAAAAGCCATTGAAACCAGAATCTAGGAGAGAAGGACCAGCAGACACCATCATGCAACTTCCCATGTGACAGAGGAAGCCAGGATGCCAGCAGTCTTTCCTTAGAGAAGGATTTAAATATCAACAGAAGAGGCAGGGCAAGATGGCAGAGTGGTGAGGAGCAGAATTTCGTCTCTCCTCTAGAGCAGCTGGCAATTGCCCAAGAACTACATGAAACAGTGTTTTCGGGGTCTCCAGTAACCAGTCACACATTGTACACAAGTTTGGAATTGGAGGAAAAGCTGAGATTGCAGCGAACATTGTAAGTTCCCCGGATCAGGGGTCTGGCGCCCCTCCCCACCCAGACCTTACAGACTGTCTTGCTGCCCACTCCCTGAAAGGGGGGGGGGGGGAACCAAAAAACAGCAATCTGCTGAGGGCAAGAGGGGAGGCTCAACCCAGCCTCAACTGCAGAATTAATTAACAAATTAATTAACTAACTTTGGGAGCTGGGGTGCTAAAGAAGGGCTGGGCTCCGAGAAGTGGGGGCGTGTAGAAGCAGGCACCCATTCCCAGACTCCAAAAAAGCCATTTTTTTTCCCCTACATTTTGTCCCTTCTGGCTTCTTGCTGATCCCTTATCTTTTTGCATTTCAATAGCCCCCAGCAGGGGTGGAACTGAAGTGGTTGGAGAGTAATTATCAGACAATAGCCCAAAGCATATCTTTAAATGCTCTATTCTGACACTGACAAAACTTCCAGGCTGGGGAAAGACTTTTAAAAGAGACTGTTTGTTTGTTTGTTTTTTTCCCTTTTTTCTTTTTCTTGATTTCTTTTCTAATTTTTTTTTTTTTAAATCTAAAAGTAATATATGTGGTTATTTTCTATCGGAAAGCCCAGGTTGAGGGACTAGGCTGGGCTTGGGGGAGACAGAGTACCCACAGTGTCTTTGAATTCCGTATTCACTACTGAAGGCCTCCACCCATCTTTAATTGGCAACTCAGGCTGACCAAGGAATCTACCTGGAGAGGCCCCAAAGAGGAGAGGGGAGAAGGGAATAGTGCCCCTGAGAGACAACTGGAGTTCTGAGGATTGGGAGAGTGAAGGGAGGTCCAGCTCAACTGGCAGTCCTCCTTCTGGGAATTCAGAACCCAGGGGCTGGAATTCAGATTCTGGCTTCAGTCAGCCATGCCCCTGACAGGATCAGAGTCACCAGGAGAACTAAAGGCTCCATACCTCCTTACACTGGTGGGGGAGCTGCGGGCTGGCCAGCGCCACCTGCTGGACAGGAGAGGAAAAGCACCAATTCTAAAGGCCTCATTGGAGGGTCTCATTCTCAGGAAAACCCCATACCCTCCCAATGAGATCTGGGCCTTACTAGACTGGGAAAATCTGACTAGGGTCGACCATATCTGAGGAGACCCACTCACAAAAAGGTTACATAGAGGCAGAGCAAGAAACAGAAAAAACAAGAGGGGAAAAATTCTGATCAACTAAATAGAACCTAAGTTAGAGGTCTAGAATAAGTTGAACTGAATAACAGAGGCCAGAGAACAAAGCCAACCAACAAGAAAACCACTAGGTAAAAGAAAGAAAACAAACTCCAAAATAAACTAATCAAGAAAATCAGATGCCTAGACAACTTAAGATAACAAGCCATACCAGGAAACACGAAAACATGGACCAGCCAAAGGAACAAACTAATAGCTCAGCTGAGACACAGGAGTGGAGGCAACTAATGCTAAATAAATTTCATGAAATGAAGGAAGATATAGCAAAAGAGCTGAAGGATATAAAGAAGACACTGGCTGACCATAAAGAAGAATTCATAAACTTAAAAAAACAAATGGCAGAACTCATGGGAATGAAGGCCACAGTGGAGGAGATGAAAAACACAATGGAGGGACACAAGAGTAGATTTGAACAGGCAGAAGAAAGGATCAGTGAACTGGAAGACAGGTCATTCGAATTCATACACACAAAAGAACAGATGGTGAAAAAAATGGAAAAATATAAGCAGGGTCTTAGGGAGCTGAGTGACAACATGAAACACACAAATATGCGTGTTATGGGTATCCCAGAAGAAGAGAGGGGAAAAGGGGCAGAAAGAGTAATAGAAGACATATTCACTGAAAATTTCCCAACTCTTATAAAAGACAGAAAATTAGAGATTCAAGAAGTACAACGTACCCCAAATAGAATAGATCCCAATAGACCTACTCCAAGACACTTACTGGTCAGATTGTCCAATGTCAAAGACAAAGAGAGGATTCTGAAAGCAGCAAGAGAAAAGCAATCCATCACATACAAGGGAAGGTAAATAAGGCTATGTACAGATTTCTCTGCAGAAACCATAGAGGAAGAAGACAGTGGCATGATATATTTAAGATACTGAAAGAGAAAAACTGCCAACCAAGAATTCTATATCCAGCAAAACTTTCCTTCAAAAATGAGGGAGAGTTTAAAACATTTTCAGACAAACAGACACTGAGAGAGTTTGTGAATAAGAGACTGGCACTAAAGGGAGTGCTACAGGCTGATAGGAAAAGACAGGAGAGAGAGAGCTGGAGAAGAGTGCAGAAATGAAGATTATAAGGAAAGGTAAAAGGAGAGGAAAAAATAAGATATAACATATAAATTCCAAAAAACAAAATGGTAGAAGAAAGTACTGCCCTTACAGTAATAACACTAAATGTAAATGGATTAAACTCCCCAATAAAAAGACACAGACTGGCAGAATGGATTAAAAAACAGGACCCATCTATATGCTGTCTACAAGAAACTCACTTTAGACACAAGGACAAACACAGACTGAAAGTGAAAGGTTGGAAAAAGATATTTCATGCAAACAACAACCAGAAAAAAGCGGGAGTAGCTATATTAATATCAGACAAGTTAGGCTTCAAAAGCGAAACAATTAAAAGAGACAAAGAAGGACACTATATATTAATAAAAGGGTCAATTCATCAAGAAAACATAACAATCATAAATATTTATGCACCAAGCCAGAATGCCCGAAAATTCATGAGGCAAACACTGCGATCACTGAAAGGAGAAATAGATACCTCTACAATAATAGTTGGAGACTTCAATACACCACTCTCATCAATGGATAGAACATCTAGACAGAGGATCACTAAAGAAACAGAGGTGTTGAATTGTATGATAAATGAACTGGACTTCACAGACATTTATAGAACACTACATCCAACAACAGCAGGATACACTTTTTTCTCAAGTGCTCATGGAACATTCTCTAGGATAGACCACATGTTGGGTCACAAAGCAAGTCTCAACAAATTTAAAAATATTGATATTATACAAAACACTTTCCAGACCACAATGGAATGAAGTTGGAAATAAATAAAAGGCAGAAGGTCATAAAATTCACAAACATATGGAGGCTAAACAACACCCTCTTAGAAAACCAGTGGGTAAAGGAAGAAATTACAAGAGAAATTAGTAAATACCTCAAGACAAATGACAATGAAAACACAACTTATCAAAACTTATGGGATGCAGCAAAGGCGGTGATGAGAGGGAAATTTATTGCCTATATTAAAAGAGAAGAGAGAGCAAAAATTGAAGAGTTAACTGCTCACCTGGAGGAATTAGAGAAAGAACAGCAAACTAACCCAAAGCAAGCAGAAGGGAAGAAATAACAAAGATTAGAGCAGAAATAAATGCAATTGAGAACAGGAAAACAGAGAGAATCAACAAAACCAGAAGTTGGTTCTTTGAGAAAATCAATAAAATCGATGAACCACTGGCTAAGGTAACAAAAAAGAAGAGAGAGCAGATGCAAATAAATGCAATCAGAAATGGGAAAGGAAATATAACTACCGACCCTGCAGAAATTAAGGAGATAATGAGAAGATACTATGAGCAACTATATGCTAATAAACTAGACAACTTAGATGAAATGGACAACTTCCTAGAAAAGCATAAACAACCAACATTAACTCAAGAAGAAATAGATGACTTCAACAAACCAATCACAAGTAAAGAGATTGAGTCAGTCATCAAAAAGCTCCAAAAAAGGAAAAGCCCAAGACCAGATGGTTTCACATGTGAATTCTACCAAGCATTCAAGAACGAATTAGTACCAATCCTGCTCAATCTCTTCAAAAAAATTGAAGAAGAGGGAACGCTACCTAACTCTTTCTATGAAGCCATCATCACCCTAATAATACCAAAACCAGGCAAAGATACTACAAAAAAATTAAATTATAGACGAATTTCTTTAATGAATATAGACACAAAACTCAACAAAATACTCGCAAATCGAATCCAGCAGCACATTAAAAGAATTATACAACATGACCAGGTGGGATTTATTCCAGGTATGCAAGGCTGGTTCAACACAAGAAAATCAATTAATGTAATACACCACATCAATAAATCAAAGCAGAAGAACCACATGATCATCTCGATTGATGCAGAAAAGGCATTTGACAAAATTCAACATCCTTTCCTGATGAAAACACTTCAAAGGATAGGAATAGAAGGGAACTTTTTCAATATGATAAAGGCAAAATATGAAAAACCCACAGCTAACATCACACTCAATGGGGAGAGACTGAAAGCTTTTCCTCTTAGATCAGGAACAAGACAGGGAAGCCCACTATCACCATTGTTATTCAACTTTGTGCTGGAAGTTCTAGCTAGAGCAATTAGGCAAGAAAAGGAAATAAAAGGCATCCAAATTGGAGAGGAAGAAGTAAAACTTTCACTATTTGCAGATGACATGATTCTATATGTAAGAAATCCAGAAAAATCTACAGCAAAGCTACTAGAACTAGTCAATGAATGCACAAAGTAGCAGGCTACTAAATCAACACGCAAAAATCTGTAGTGTTCCTATACACAAGTAATGTGCAACAAGAGGAGGAAATCAAGAAAAAAATCCCATTTACAATAGCAACCAAAAGAATCAAGTATTTAGGAATAAACTTAACCAAGGACACAAAAGACCTTTACATAGAAAACTATAAGAAACTGCTAAAAGAAATTGAACAAGACCTGAAAAAATGGAAGAACATACCATGTTCATGGATTGGAAGACTAAATGTAGTTAAGATGGCAATTTTACCTAAACTGATTAAAGATTCAATGCAATACCAATTCAAATCCCAACAACTTACTTTACAGAAATAGAAAAACCAATAACTAAATTTATTTGGAAGGGTAAGATGCCCCGAATAGCCAAAAATATCTTGAGAAAGAGGAATGAAGTGGGAAGTCTCACACTACCTGACTTTGAAGCATATTACAAAGCTACAGTGCTCAAAACAGCATGGTACTGGCATAAGGACAGATATACTGATCAATGGAATCGAATTGAGTGTTCAGAAGTAGACCCTCACATCTATGGACAACTGATCTTTGATAAGGCAGTGAAGCCGAAGCAACTGGGAAAGAGCAGCCTGTTCAATAAATGGTGTTTGGAAAACTGGATTTCCATTTCCAAAAGAATGAAAGAGGATGTTCATCTCACACCTTATACCAAAATTAACTCAAAATGGATCAAAGACCTAAACATTAGGACCAAGACCATAAAACTCTTAGAAGAAAATGTAGGGCAATATCTTAAAGATCTTATGAGAGGAGGTGGTTTCTTAGACCTTACACCCAAGGCACAAGCAACCAAAGAACAAATAGACAAACGGGATCTCCTCAAAATTAAACACTTTTGTACATCAAAGGATTTTGTCAGAAAAGTAAAAAGGCAACCTACACAATGGGAGATGATATTTGGAAACCACATATCAGATAAGGATTTAATATCCCGAATATATAAAAGAATCTTGCATCTCAATAACAGAAAGACAAACAATCCAATTAAAAAATGGGCAAAAGACATGAACATTTTTCTGAAGAAGAAATACAAATGGCTCAAAAGCATATGAAAAAATGCTCAACTTCACTGGCTATTAAGGAAATGCAAATCAAAACCACAATGAGATATTATCTCACACCTACCAGAATGGCCATTATCCAAAAACCAGAAAATGACAAGTGCTGGAGAGGATGTGGAGAAAGAGGCACACTTATTCATTGTTGGTGGGAATGTAGAATGGTGCAACCACTCTGGAAGACAGTATGGAGGTTCCTCAGGAAGCTAAATATAGATTTGCCATATGACCCAGCTATTCCATTGCTGGGTATATACTCAGAGGAACTGAAACTTAAGACACAAACAGATATTTGTAAACCGATGTTTATTGCAGCATTATTCACAATTGCCAAGAGATGGAAACAGCCCAAATGTCCATCCAAGGACGAGTGGATAAACAAACTGTGGTATATACACATGATGGAATATTATGCAGCTGTAAGACAGAACAAAGACATGGATCATGTAATAATGTGGATGAACCTTGAGGACATTATGCTGAGTGAAGTTAGCCAGAAACAAAAGGACAGATTCTGTATGGTCTCACTAATATGAACAGACATTAATGAACAAACTTTGGGAGTTAAAAGCTGACAACACAGGTGACCAGGCAATAGAAAGAGGGCAGAGATCCGCCATTTGATGCTGAAGGACTACAGAATGTTTAGGATTGATTGCATAGATCCAGAAATAGATAGCATAATACTGTGCAATGGTAGCACGGTATTTGTAAGTACATTGAACAAAGATGTCTGTGAGTAAAGCTGAAAGAGGTGGGATAGGAGAATGTATGACACCAGAGGTAAAGATAGATGATAAAGACTGGGACTGTATAACATGGCAAAAACTGGAGTGGCCAATGACTGTTACTAAATATACAAATATAAAATTTTTTTTGCATGTGGGAAAGCAAATGAATGTCAACCATGTAGAAATTTGAAAAAGGGATGGTATTCAGGAAAAAACATAATCAAAGCAAACTGGAGTCTATGGTCAACAGTAACATTGTAATATACCTCCATTAAATGTAACAAAGGCAATATGCCAATGCTAAATGTATATGAGAGGGGGATATAGGGGAGTAATATGGGATTCTTGGTAGTGGTGTTATTTGCTGTCCTTACTAGTATATTGTATTTTATGACATGTTATTTTTCTTATCATTTTTTCTTATTGCTAAAAAAAAAACAAACAATTTTTCTTGTAGTAATCAGTATGTTCAAGTGCTGATTGTGGTGATTAATGTACAACTTTATGATGATACCATGAACAACTGATTGTACACTGTGGATAAATGTATGGTATGTGACTATAACTCTATAAAATTGTAGGAAAATATATATATAGGAGTAAAAGTGTTGGAGAAAACATGGTGAGAGGGGTGATGCCTCACCAATATGGACTAACTACAATGTGTAAACTCAGAATTGAATCTTAGAACATAGCCTAACATGGACACAATAATTGTAATAGTCCCTAGATTGTAAGCTCTTACAGCAGTTAACTCTATCCCTGAATTGTAAGGCCTATCTCTAAACTTTGAGATACTGCTCTCCTAGCGTATAACCTGATTGGTCTCTGGAACAATGCATTATCTCTTAGACACCTGAAACTCAGAGCTAGAGCTTGGCAGATATGAATGTCAGTATTAGTGCATACAGCCACTGTCAAAAAAAAAAAAAAAAAAAAAGCTGAAAAAGAGCCCAGACTTCAATTAGTGATATGAATGAAGCAGGTCTGGTTAAGACCAGGGCAAGCCAGGCCAAAGGGTAAAGGTTGAAACTGATTGTGTTTTAAAACTTCAACTTTCATATGAGACCAAGGGAATAGATATCTATTTGGTACAGGATCTAAATTTTCTAAACGGTACAACTCTACAGTCGATTTTTTCAAACACCACAATTGCATGGAACTTTGAATAGGAAGTGAGATACGGTAGGTTAGTATAGGCTGGAGTGAAATAGTGACACATCCTAGAGTAATTTGGGCAGATAATAAAAAATATATTTACAGCCCCCCCCTCCCCAGCCCCGAGGATCTGGGGAAAGTGCGGATGTGTTGGACATCCTCACCTGGACTGGTGTTGATGTTGTCACAAACATTGGGACTGGCGGTTTGATGTGCTGAGCCCTCGAGCATGGGGCTTGCCCTTATGAAGCTCATTACCACAAAGGAGAGTCTAAAGTTGTATGTAATGGTGCCTAAGAGTCTTCCCCTAAGTACCTCTTTGTTTTTCAGATGTGGCCCTCTCTCTAACTGAGTCATCTCGACGGGTGAACTCGCTGCCCTCCCCCCTACGTGGGACCCGACTCCCAGGGGTGTAAATCTCCCTGGCAACGCAGAGTATGACTCCCGGGGATGAATGTGGACCCGGCATCATGGGACTGAGAGTATCTTCTTGACCAAAAGGGGGATGCAAAATGAGATGAAACAGTTTCAGTGGCTGAGAGATTCCAAATGGAGTCGAGAGGTCACTCTGGTGGACATTCTTATGCACTATATAGATAACACCTCTTAGGCTTTAATGTATTGGAATAGCTAGAAGTAAATACCTGAAACTACCAAACTCCAACCCAGCAGTCTGGACTCCTGAAGACAATTATATAATAATGTAGATTACAGGGGGTGACAGTGTGATTGTGAAGACCTTGTGGATCACACCCCCTTTATCTAGTGTATGGATGAGTGGAAGAATGGGGATAAAAACTAAAGGACAAATGGGGTGGTATGGGGGGATGATTTGGGTGTTCTTTTTTCACTTTTATTTTTTATTCTTGTTCTTGTTCTTTCTGATGTAAGGAAAATGTTCAGAGATAGATTGTGGTGATGAACGCATAACTATGTTATCATACTGTGGACAGTGGATTGTATATCATGGATGATTGTATGGTGTGTGAATGTATTTCAATAAAACTGAATTTAATAAAAAAATATAAAAAATAAAAATAAAAAACAATATAAACCCCATACACAGAACTCCAGCATTCCCTGACCCTCCCGATACCCTGATCCACTAACTTTAACATGTTGTCACATCGATATTTCTTTCCCTCCCTCCCTCTCTCTCTCCCTATCTATCATCCATCATCTATTGCTCTGTCTTCTGAACATATGAGAGCTAGCTGCACACATCCTTGAACAAACACTATAATTCACATATACAATTCCCATGCACAAGAACATTCTTTTATGCAATGCCATTAAGCACAGCTAAAAAGTACAAGAGATTCGACAATGATACAAAGCTTACATTCTATATTTCCTTTTCCTTATGTTGCAACTGTGTCCCTTTGAGCCTCTTGTCCTCCATCCTCAGATCCCATCCAGGGTCATCCTTGGCATTCAGTTGTCATCTATTTAGACTCTCTTTTTTTCTCAATTTTGGAACATATATACAGCCTAAATCTTCCCATTCCACCCCCTCCCTAGCATTCCATTAGTGGGATTAATCACATTTAGAATGTTGTAATGCTATCACCTTCCCACCATCCATTACTAGAAATTTCCCTTCACTGAAACAGCAACCCTACACTCATTTCTTAACTCCCCATTTCCCCTTCCCCCATTTCTCTTAACCCATACTCTACTTTTCATCTCTATGGTCTTATTCTCTGATAATTTCTTTGTGTTTACTATGGGGCTTAAAATTAAACTCTTAAATCCATATCAATCTTGTTTTTCTTTGATACCAACTTAATTTTAATAGGACACATAAACAATGTACTTGTACTCCTCCATTCCCCCACCTTTATATAGTTCTTGTCAAAAATTACATATTTTACATTGAGTTCAAAACCACTGATTTGTCATTAGAGTTTGTGTATTTTATATCATGTAGGAAGTAGATAGTGGAATTACAATTCAAAAATTATTGACTTCTATTTGTATTCCATTGTGGTAGAGATTGTGCTTTGAACATGTTATTGTTTGTTTGTTTCTTAATTTATTGACGCTTGTTTTATGTCCCAGCATATGGTCCATTCTGGAGAAATATCTGTGATCACTAGAGAAAAATGAGTGTCCTGGTGATTTGGGATGTAAGGTTCTATATATGTCTGTTAAAATTCTCTGTATCTCTTTCTCCTTTCTTTTTTTCTCTGTTGGTAGGGCCCCCTTTAGTATCTGAAGTAGGGCAGGTCTTTTATTGGCAAACACAACATTTGTTTGTCTGTGAAAAATTTAAGCTCTCCCTCAAATTTGAAGGAGAGTTTTGCTGGATAAAGTATACTTGGTTGGAAATTTTTCTCTCTCAGAGTTTTAAATATGTCATGCCACTGCCTTCTCACCTCCATGGTGGCCGCTGAGTACTCACAATTTAGTCTTATGTTGTTTCCTTTGTATGTGGTGAATTGCTTTCCTCTTGCTGCTTTCAGAACTTGCTCCTTCTCTTCAGTATTTGAGAGTCTGATCAGAATATATCTTGGAGTGGGTGTATTTGGATTTATTCTATTTGGAGTTCACAGGATTTATGCTTTGTGTATTTATATTGTGTAGAAGGTTTGGGAAGTTTTCCCCAACAATTTCTTTGAATACTCTTTCTAGACCTTTACCCTTATCTTCCCCTTCTGGGACACCAATGAGTCTTAAATTTCAACATTTTATTTTATCTATTGTATCCCTGAGATCCTTTTTGATTTTTTCAATTTTTTTCTCCATTCTTTCTATTGTTCTTTCATTTTCTGTTCTGTGGACCTCTAGGACACTGAGTTGTTGTTCAGCTTCCTCTAATCTTGTATTATGAGTATCCAGAGTCTTTTTAGTCTGGCCAACAATTTCTTTTATTTACATAAAATATTCATTCTATTTTTTTATTCAATCTTGTAATTTCTTCTTTATGCTCTTGTAGGGTCTTCTTTATGTCCCTTTTATCCTGCTCCATGGTCTTCTTCATGTCGTTTATATCCTGTGCCATGTCTTCATTCCTTGATTGCAATTGTTTGATTAATTGTGCCAAGTAATGTGTCTCTTCTGATATTTTGTTCGGGTGTTTGGGATTGGGTTCTCCATATCATCTGATTTTATCATATGCATTAAGATTTTCTGTTGTTTTTTGCCTCTTGGCATTTGCTTTGCTTGATAGGGTTCTTTCAAGTTGTAAAAAAAAAATACCAATCTAATTTTTCAGAAATACAAGTTGGTGGCGTACACTTTCTCCAACTAACCAGCAGATGGCATCTGCAAGTCACCTATACCCCTCAAGTCAGTTCTCCCCAACTCTGTCTCTGTGGTGTGTGGGGAAATGATTTTTGTAGGGTTCAGTTGGTGAACTCCGTTGGGTTTGTTGTTGGAGCTGTCAGCCCTGAATGTGGTACATGTGTCTGGGTGGTCAGGGAGGCAGGGCCACTTTAATATTCAAACCTCCCAGGTGTTCCTGGAGATTCAAGGCTGTTGCAAGAGTCTAAGCCTTCATTTCAGTTCTGCTCCAGATTTTCTCTGTCGCTGACCCACAAACCACCAGCATTGACATAGCGTCCCTGGGTTTTCTGAGCGGGGCCCACTTCTCAGCTGTGATCTTCTAGGACCTCTGTTGAGGGAAGGCTGTGCTACATCACTGGTGCACATCATCCCTCAAGGGAAGCCCTGGGCCACTGGGCCATGCAGGGGCACTCTCTGCCAGATGCAAAGATTAGCCTGTAATTCTTGACTGGTGTAAGTACTGAATGAAATGCAGGTAATAGAGCTGGGCCCAACCCCTTTCCTCTTAGAGAAGATAGACACCTTAGGGGGAGGTCATTAGCATTTCAATGGTCTCTCTCTGCCTTTGCCACACCCCTGTCTGGGTCACCGAACTGAGAACTGAAAATGGCTGAGGCTTTCTCCACTGAGTCTAAAAAGGAACAGAGCTAGTCTGAGGCAACTCTCTGGCTCTCCAAGGTCAGTCATAACCCAAAGCCTCTGTCTACTTGTTGGGGATTCATACCTTGTAGTGACCAGTTCACACTCACTAATTAAAACCCCAGTTGGAGCTCAGCTGGGCTATATTTGCTTGCTGGGAGAAAGCATCTCTCTGGCACCATGAGGCTTTGTAGCTTGGGCTATGGGGGAGGGATCTCTCAATTTGGATCTGAAGTTCTTACAGGTTTTATGCTATGATCTCAGGCAGTCCTCCCAATTCAGGTTTGTGTATGATGAGTGGATGGTCATGTTTGTCCTCCTACAGTTATTACGGATTATTTATTAGTTGTTTCTGGTTTTTTAAGTTTTTCCAGGGGGACTACTTAGCGTCCACTCCTCTCTATGCTGCCATCTTGGATCTTCCCCCAGTATAATTTTCTAATATGGAACTTGAAAGGTATGAAACATACGTCCCAGTTATTATAGTAAGGCCTTTCCACTTTTTATCATTTGGAAATTGTACTTGCATATTCTTAGGTAAAATTTCTGTTAAACATGCTTCTATATTAGAAGGAATAACTACTTTTTTATCAGAACAGAAAATATCAGGTGGTATATGAGAGCAGCATGGAGAGAAGGAATCTGTTCTCATTATCAGATTCCTTGGTAGAGATGTTATCCTGTGATACAGTCTTCAAAACAGCAGAAAAAACTGGCACAGTCCTTACCATACAGACACTCATACCCATATTCTTTATCTCACTCTTGAAGGTGTGTGGCATTGTTCATTTGAATGGTCACTGATCCTGGGTAGATATCGATGGTAGGGGCCTGAGACAAGGGGAGGGAAGGAGAGAGACCAGAGTTATACTCAACAAATCCTAGAAATTTTTGCCTACAATCACCAATGTGAATGATGAATCTGAAAATGGTTGCTCAGGAATTGCTATGAGATCGTGATATAGAATGATAAATTTGAACTTAGCACATTTACCGATTTCAAATATTGAGCTTAAGCATTGCAGCTGAAAATAATATCATCAAGCTATAGCAAGAAGATTGAATAGCAAAAGAAATCAAAGTTTAAAGATTTAAATAAACAACTATGTGGCATCTTTTCTAGTGACTTTTAGAAGTGAAGTTGGATACATGAAGGCATTTAATGATACTACATGTGACTGGAACAGAAAAATAAAAATGCACCAATTTTGAAAAAAATGCTTACTATAGGCAAATAGTAAATACTATTACACTGAGCAAAGATGCTCTTAATAGAAAATGTTAAAATATATATATAAATTTGGAAGATTCCTGACATTATACCATTATAGATTTTAAGGGAATTTTAAATATAATATACTTTAAGGGCTTATTTTAAGAGAATCTAATACTTCTGTATTGTATTTGTATTTCACCACATAGAAGCTTTAGAATATCTGAAATGTTTATTTATGTGGAAATAAATATTCAGAAAATATGTTACTACTAGCCAACAAACTTTTTTAGCATTTGAGAGGAATCTAGAACAAATTAAATGTATGCTAGTCCAATCTTTTCCACCAGACCAATTATAAAATTGCTATAAAATTAAATGATTTATTTAATGTTAATTTGGATGAGTCAATTTTATACTATAAACAGAAATCCTACTGTCAAGTTGAATCAGAATTCAACTAAGAATAGAAATCTCATTGCAATATTGTATACTGATAAAGACAGTAAGACCAGCGATCACCCTGAAGGAAGGTGTTCTGGTTTGCTAATGCTGCCGTTAAGCAAAATACCAGAAAAGGATTGGCTTTATTAAAGGGGATTTATTTGGTTACACAGTTACAGTCTTAAGGCCATAAAGTGTCCAAGGTAAGGCATCAATAGAGTACCTTCACTGAATGATGGCCATTGGTGTCCAGAAAACCTCTGTTATCTTGGAAGTCATGTGGCTGGTGTCCACTTGCTCACAGGTTGCATTTCAAAATGATGTTCTCCAAAATGTTGCTCTTGGGGCATTTTGTCCTTTCTTAGCTGCAGCTCCTCTTCAAAATGTCACTCTCATTTGCTCTCCAACAATGTCACTCTTGGCTGCTCTGAGCTCCTTCTGTTTGTTAGCTTGGTTTATATGGCTCCAATGATTTAATTCAGACCCACCTTGAAAGGGTGGGTTAACACCTTGATGTAGATTGTCCAATCAAATGTTTCACTCACAGTTGATTGAATCACATCTCCATGGAAATCAAAGGATTCCAATCTAATCAACACTAATATGTCTTCCCCCACAAAATTGCATCAAAGACAGTGGAGTTTGAGGGGACATAATACATCCAAACTGGCATAGAAGGGATAGGTGTTTTTAATTTAAATCCTTTTGAAAAAAGGTTTGTTCTTATAGAATTGAGAGAGAATTCAAGTCAATAGGGATTATTAATTTATTTATCAAATAAACAATACCATTTTGAATAAGGACTTACAGAGTTAATTATTAGGTATAAAAGGGCATGCATATTTGCATATGGTAGATATAGCCATGGAAATTTTATTTGAGAAGAGAACATCGGTGTTGGATTTGATATTAAAGAGTCCCTCTTTCTTAGTGACATCTTATGGGGCTTATAGCTTTTGAAGTCCATTTAAGTTCAAAACATCTGTGAATTAGGGTATGGTTGTTGAATCAACTCTAGAAATCTATGGAACTATCTCCATCTGGAATTTGTTATTTCTAGCAGAATGCTTAAATATCTACTCATAAAAAAAAATAAAACACCATGTAAGCATTAAAGTTAAATTCAGCAGTTGCATGCAGTGAATTTACATTCCAAAAACATTATAACTTGAAGGAAAACATGCAAAGAAGCTTTGGGTTTGTAGACAGAACAGACAATTGCATTTTATATTTTAATAAAAAGAAGGAAAGAAATAAAAGAAAAGAAAGAGAGGGAGACAAGATAAATTAAAAATAAATTTGAAAACATGGTGAGAGGAACTGAAATTATGAACAAGGAGGGACAGTTCTAAGCTTTGGAAAAAGTAAATGCCTAAAAGTAAAAAATTGAATTTTGTGAAAGCTAGTTGAATCCACAATAAATTAATCCACAATTATCTGATTATAAAAGCCAGTGTTGTCCAATTGTGAGAATGCTTCCTGTATTAGGGTTCTCTAGGGAAACAAAATAAATGAAAGATACCTAAGAATATAAGATTTATACAAGTGACTCACGCAATTGTGGGTATTCAGGAGTCCAAATTCCATAGGGCAGCCAGCAAACTGGCAACTCCAATGAAGATGTTTGATGAACTCCTCAGGAAATGAACAGGCAACTTCAACAAACTCCTCAAGAAATGCTTTGCTGGGCAGCCAAGGAGAAGTAAAGGTCCTCTGTCTGTCTTGCTTAAAAGTCTTCAACTGATTGGATTAAATCCAGCCAACTGTATTCTCTCATTGTGGAAGGCACACCCTTTATTGAATCATCAGTCATAGCTGCAGCCAACTGACTGGTGATTTAATCAACCAGACTGTTGGTTTATTAACCAGCCACAAATGTCCTTGCAGCTATGGTTATGCCAGTGCTTGCTTGACCAGACAGCTGGGTACCATCACCTGGCCAAGGTGACACATGAACCTAACCATCACACTTCCTTTTGCCTGGTTCCTCTGTATAGAAATTCTCTGATTATATATTTTTAATTACAATCAAGCAGGCCTTAATAGATAAATCTCCACATAACAAGCCAAAGGACCTAATAGATGGGAAAATGAAATTTCAACTTATCATTCATAGCTTAGGTTCTTGCTGGTTCCAGTAAACCATCCAACTGGTTTAAAGGATGAAATGCTTGAAGTTTCTAAGTAATTTTACTTCTTAAATTTCCATAATCCCCTTTCTCCTCTGTCTTCCTTTCTTCTGCTGCTATCTCCATGTCCCTGGATTAAGGAATCCAAGTGTTTCTATCTCTGCAAGAAAATCCAGTCTGCAATGACATAGCTGTTAAAAGGGTCAGTCTCCCTTCAGAGCTTGTTTGAAAGCTAGTCCTCACATCCTTGTTACCACTGGCAGGTAATAAAACTGAGTGTCACATCCCAAAGTAATTTGGGCAGAGAATAAAAATATATTTACAGGACCTCCCTGAGAAGCTGAGAGAAAGTGCAGAAGTGTTGGACTTCCTCACCTGGACTGATGCTGATGTTGTCACAAACATTAGGACTGGTGGTTTGATGTGCAGAGCCCTATATCATGGACTTGCCCTTATGAAGCTCATTCCTGCAAAGGAGAGGCTAAATTTGCAGATAATCCTGCCTAAGAGTCTTCCCCTGTGTACCTCTTTGTGATTCAGAGGTGGCGTGCTCTCTCTCTCTTTAACTAAGCCACCTTGGCAGATGAACTCTCTGCTCTCCCTCCTACGTGGGACCCAACTCCCAGGGGTGTAAACCTCCCTGGCAACACAGGATATAACTCCCAGGGATGAGTCTGGGCCCAGCATTGTGGGATTGAGAATATCTTCTTGACCAAAATAGGGATGCAAAATGAAATGAAATGAAGTTTCAGTGGCTGAGATATTTCAAATGGAGTTGAGAGGACACTCTGGCAGACATTCTTATGCATTATGTAGATAATAACTCTTTGGTTTTAATGTATTGAAATAGCTAGAAGTAAATACCTGAATCTACCAAACTCCAACCCAGTAGTCTGGACTCCTGAAGACAATTGTATAACAATGTAGATTACAAGGAGTGACAGTGTGATTGTGAAAACCTTGTGGATCACACATCCTTTATCTAGTTAATGTATGGATGGATGAGTAAAAAAATGGGAACAAAAACTAAATGAAAAATGGGGTGGGAAGGGGAGGATGATTTCGATGTTCCTTTTTACTTTTATTTTTTATTCTGACACTGATTCTTTCTGATGTAAAGAAAATGTTCAGAAATAGATTAGGGTGATGAATGTATAACTATATGACAGTACTGTGAACAGTTGATTGTACACCATGGATGATTGTATGATATGTGAATACATTTCAATAAAACTGAGTTTAATTGATAAAACAGAGTGTCAATAAAACATATACAGGGGGAGAGCAGAATGGAAAGAGAAGGTGGATCAAACAAGAAACAACACCATAAGGAAAATAAAACACAGATAAAATACATGGAAAGGCAGGGAGAGGCAAAACAGTGAAGGGAAGGACTGCATAAAGCCTAATATATATTCAGTAAATTAAAAGTATTTTTATTAATCACAAGGAATGATGCTTCTTTATTTATCTTTTACAAAGTGTTACATTGAAATGAATGTGTAGGTGGTATAATTTCACTGAGGTTCCAGAGATACATCAGGATATAACCTATACTCAGCTAGATTCCTTCAGTGTAACTCATGCCCCATATTGTCTGGATTGGATCACTAGCCATTCTTGTGGCTTTCATGGCCCTTAGAGTAGAAGAGCAGAAAAGGTCATCTCTTTAGGGTGGGCGGGTGGTTTCCTTTGCCCCTGTCATGAAGTGAATGGAAGTTAAATTTTTGGGGGCTCTTATGGGTCAGACATTTGTCCAGGTGGATAAGTGGGTAGCAGTGTGCTCACCTGAAAATCCACAATAAAAAGCAATTTCTTTATGCATTAATATGTGTGCCTAATCATCTCTATTAGAAGTTTTGGTGGCAAGTGGCGGATTCTGGGATCAAACTAGTTTGTTTGTTGTAGAAATCATCAACATCAACCATGATCACCAACGACTAATGGTGAGGGTTTTCCATATGCCAAGTGCTCTATTATGATGCTTATCTCTATTAACCACATTTATGTCTCACAGTAGTACCCTAAGGTATGTACTTTTATAATACTTATTTTGTATATGAGAAAATTAAGACACAGGGAAGTTAAGTAACTTGCTGAAAAAAATAGGTGAACCATGTGTCTTAAAGAGAAATCAGATACATTCAAGTGTTAACTAAATATAAAACCTATTGTAGAAACACACACACACACGTACCTATATTAAGTTATTTGCAAAAAAAGTGTGGCGATACTTGAAAATTTCAAGTACGTTGTGGCTTCCTAGTGGAAAGTCTTGGTTGAAAATTTAAATTTAAAACATCAGTGATTTAAAATACAGTAAGGGGTCCAGGAAGACAAAACTTAATGAAACCTAGTCTAATACTACCCAGTTTAGTACTATTTCTCAACACTGGCTATATTCCCCATGAAATGAAGGGAGCAGATAATTATATTTCCCTAACTGTTTATTAATTCAGAGAGCACACAGATTGCAGGAGTCTGTCATAGAGACTCAGCTCTCTCTCAAGTCACTACTCACTGGAACAGACCTTTAAAAGCCTGGCCAAAGTCACACCTTGTGTCTTCATCTTGGAGTGTAAAGTGATGAGGCTTAGCCTACTGACAAGCTAACCGAAACCAAACCAACACAAAACCAGGTGGTCTTTCTACACAAATATTTCAGCGGCCTCAAAGAAAAGAAGGATACATACAGGGTTTTTCTTCTTTTTGTCTTTGTCCTTGCTTGGTTTCTGGTTGCTGACAAAATAATGCAGGGTGCTATACTCCACCAAAGCAGAGAAGACAAGGATGAAGCAAACAGAAACAAAGAGATCCATCACTGTGACATAGGAGAACTTGGGGTGTGATTTCCAGGCAATGGTGCTGAGGGTGGTCATTGTGAGAACGGTGGTGATACCTGAACAGAGGCACAGATAACAACAGACCACATGGCCACATCAGCAAGGTGGGTCACTGGTCATCATCAAGACTAAAGTTGTGCTGTGACTTCTTTTATCAAAATGGAATGTCCTCATAACAGGAAGAGGCATAATTGGAAATCATTTACTCCATCCACAAATATTGATTGCCTATTATGTTTCAGCCACTATAATGGGCACTGGGTGTATACTGGGAAATAAATATGCCCCTGCCTTCATGTATCTTAAATTTCAGAGAGAGAGAGAGAAATACTATAAATCAAGTAGACAAGTTGAATTACAAACTTTGGTAAGCACTGTGAAGAATAGCAGGGATACTGAGAACCTGGTTAGATAGAATGCTGCGGGAAGATCTTTTTGAGGACGTGATGTTTAAGGCAAAACTTAAAAATTAGAAGATACTAAATTTTTGACTAATAACAGAGGAGACAACTTAAGGTTGGATTCTGACAAAGGGAAACTTGTCTTCCTGGAATTTTCAGAATACCTGGCATCTGGGGATAGGCAGAGAGATCAAGATGAAATTGGTGAAATAGAACTCATAACAGAGCACATGCAATGGAACTTACACAGAGAAACCTTTTAAAGGTGCAGAGGAGGCAGGTGACTGTGGGTCATACAATCTGATTTATGCACTTTAAAAGTACTGTTAAAGGAGAAAAAAGTATCTCAGAAAAAAATATAACTAATATTTACTGAAAACTTAGTTGTGCTAGGCACTCTGCTAAACACTTTGTGTGCATTGTTTCTTTGAATCTTCACAGCAGATATTTTCATCTTGATTTTATAGATGAGGAAATGATGCTAAAAGACCAGCTCCACATTCATTAGTCAAGTGGCAGAAGAGGGATTTGAACAGAGAAATTGAATGTCGGAGGTCAAAACTCTTTTACTAATTGTGCAGCAGTACCCAAGCAAACTGGTCCTTCCCAATGATTGTTTGGAGACAAGGAGCAAAGCTAAGGCAACCTAAATGTGTTAAGCAGAGGAGGATCCGTGGTTCTTCCATAAAAGCTGTTATTCTTATCAATGACAGCATATATTCAGTATCAGAATAGGTTTGAGCTCCTGCTGTAGGGATTTCTTTTAGTCACCTTCAAAGTCCAGGCTGCATTTTTCTATCTGTTGAATAAATTTTGAAAGTCCATCCATTTATTCTCATTATATGCTTATAATTCAGCATGTCTTATCATGACTGGAAGCATATTTCTCTTCTCCAGAAGCAGTAGCCCAAGCATGTACCATCTTTTACTTTTGATTTATGTTTCTGACGGGGGAAAATATCCCATAACCCAATAATGTGGGATTGTAACTATAACTGCTGACTAAGAGACTTCCAAGAGAGTACTGTTGCTTCCCATGCTTCAAATGGAGATGATGGGGAAAAAGAAGTAATCAAGCCCAAGAAACTTAGGGAGTGAATAAGGAAGGAGGCAGCATTGCACAACAGGTGCACCATACAGGAAAGGGGAAACAAGCTTTTTGTTCTAAGACTGGGTTACTGGTATAGCATGCTCAGCAGATGGCTGAGTGGAGTCAAAACACTCTTGAAGAATGGTTAAGCAGAGATCAAAAGTTGCATATGTCTTCCTAATCTTTCAAGTTCTGATTCCTGAGAGTCATTTTGAGGGTTTCTGCTACATTTCAGAGAATGATGAGCTCTTTTGGGTCATTTAATCTTACCATAATAGCAACTTTCCTAAGAGCAACTTATGCCATAAAACTCTACAAGAGGGAGAATTAAAATAACTTCACAGAAGAGTAGCCTCTGATGGAGGAAGGGGTTGATCAAAGGAACTGTAGTTAGAGAGTCCATATCCTTTCCCCCACATTGTCATTACTGATATAATTCTATACTTTTCTAGCCTGTATACTCCTTTAGGACAGACAAGACATCTCTCCTGATGACCATTGTAACCCCAAAGTTGAGCATACTGCTGGGACTCAATAAATATTTGTTGAATGAATTAATGCATTTTATATATATATGTAAAATCAAAGAGTCTCAACCTACATTTGAGAAGATGGATCAATATAAATCACTTGTGGGAGACACCTTTAGTGGCAAGTAACAAAATCACACATTTACTGATCTCTTCCCTTGCCCAGGCATTATGCCAAGTACCTTACAAGTTATCCCACAAAAATCCCCACAATGTTCCTATTAGGTAAATGTTTTTATCCTTTTTTTTAATAAGGTCAAAAACTGACAATGGAAAGTTTAAGAAACTTGTCCAAGCCAGTAAGTAGTAGAGATGAGATACAAACCTAGGTTGTATGACTTCAAGTGCTATGCTCTGAACCACACTGTTATATTTCCTCTCTAAAAATAGAGACATTTCATGTGACATTTAAAAACAAGGAGTTTGGGAAACCATTGTAGATTCCTGATTGAGAATGTGATAGAGGTCTATGAGTGCCATATTGTTGTGGTGTAACCTTAGGAAGGTTTAAGTTTCTCACCTATAAATGGCAGGGTTTGGGAGGAAAAATACCTCATAGGGTTCTTATGAAGATTAAATAACATGATAACATGTATAAAGTGCCAATCACTAGTAAAGTCATAGTAAGTGTAAGGTATTATAAATTTTAGAGCCAGAAAGACTGGCTTCTCAAACTTAAAAAAAAAAAAAAAAGCTCTTCTTTTGGGTGTTAGGTTTTCTATGCATTAATTCCTAAAGGAGTTACAGCTGATACCTTTGAGAAGAAATTAAAGACTAAATTGACACGTTGGCCTTCATTTCAAATTTAGGCTTCCAGCCACACCTAACCAATGGGAAGTGAACATGTCAGTGTCTCTGTTATATACCACAGGTGAGTCTATTTTTAAAATTCTGGCATGTGATATTAGTTGAAACAAATTCTTTCACGTAAGGAAAATACTGACCTAGTAAATTGGGAAGATGTTACTTTCAGGGTTCTGCCTAGAACCACAGATATGACATCAAAAATAAAGCACAGAGAATGGCAGTTTTAACTGATTCACCAACCAGCAACAAAAAAGCTTGCTGTGCTTTTTAAGTCCAATTTGCTAAGCAAAGAAATTATATTTCTCTTACCTCGGGTATGGGAAACTTTCATTATTTTCCCAAGTCTGGCATGAAGTAAGCTCTTCAGTGATGTTAGCTCACCTCAGATTACTTGGGTGAAAAATACCAATGGGGATTTCAATTTTCCATCTGTTACACTGCACCATGATTAAACCTCACCTACTACTGCCTGTATACCAAACTGTGTTCTCAAGTGTTGGGAGTTTCAAGATGACTCCTCTTTCTTGCTCTGGTCATCTGTGCTAGGAGAAGAGCCAGAGCCCTGAACTGGGTGGACATATTTGTCTTGCTTATCAACAACTTGGCTCTAACTGCTTTTGGCAATAAGCTTAAGCCCATAGGGTTTGAGGTCATCTAGCTAAACTCTTGATTGTAAACACTGGAAAAGGTAATGGTACTCAGAAAAATCTAGGACAGTGTTCTAAAGCATGATTGCATATTAAAATCATCTGGGGAAACATTTAACATTCCTGCCACTCAGGCCATGCCTGAGACCAATTAAATAAGAATCTCTGGGGTTAGACTGAGGCATCTGTATTTTTCCAAGTTCCCCAGTGATTTACATGTGCAGCTAAGTCTGGGGAATACTGATCTAGAGAAACAATTGAGACAGCAAAGTTAATGATAAACTGACTGGGGCCCTCCTCTTCCACCAAAACTGGCCTTCAACAAAATCTTCACACCCAGAGCAAATGTAGATCTCATTCGCCAAGGGGCAGATCAGCCACCAACTGGCTGTATGACCTTGTGTAATTAATTTAACCTTGCAGGGCATCTGCTTCCTCAGCTCTAAAAAAATGTGATGATAAGTGTTATAATCATTGCAACTGCTTCCTAGGGTTGTGATGCATAGAAAAGGCACAGGAGTCACATTGGATGTGCCTGACTCCCAGCAA
This sequence comes from Choloepus didactylus, assembly GCF_015220235.1. Classification (NCBI taxonomy): domain Eukaryota; kingdom Metazoa; phylum Chordata; class Mammalia; order Pilosa; family Megalonychidae; genus Choloepus; species Choloepus didactylus. Next base: position 22,122,272 of record NC_051317.1, on the reverse strand, counting down.
GTGACCTAGAAACAAGATCATGTATCTACTCTTTGCTCAGAGTCCTCTCAGTTCTCACCTCACTCCCCTTGAGCCAGTCTCTCACCATGGCACTTTGCCAAGGAGCATTCATTTAATGAATGGCTGAAATGAGCTTCCAGAGTGGTCATGGAGGTATTTGGATCAGCATGAATCCTGGCTGCAAGTGGAAGAATTTATTTGAAATCTTTTCTTCACATATTTTGAGGAGAGGTAGATTAGAGCACATCATGCATTTGTTCACTTCTTTCATAAGTGCACACATTAAATGAGGAATCATTGAAATTCGTACATGTGCTAGGCTGTGTGAGTGCCAGGATGAAAAAGACATTTACATTCTAATGTGAGAGACAGACAGGTTAGCATGTTATGCAATAGGAACAACCCTAAGGTAATAGGCTCAATATATTCTGTTTTTTTTTCAGCATGTAGCATAGCTCAGATGTTATGATTCTTGAATAAGACTTGTAAAAGAGAATACATGATATAACAGGAAAACTCAAAATAAATTCATTTTGAAACAGATGGGAAACTAAATTAGGTTTGGAAGAGGGTACACATGCAAATGAAGTCTTCTTTTCTTCCAGAAATCACTTCTATACTCAATTTTAATAACTTGGTACAGATTTTTTTTTTTTATACAATGAGTATAGTAGCTAATATTTCTGAGGCCTTACTAAGTTCCATGCATTTCACATAAAATATCTTATTTAATCCTAATTAATCCCATGTGTTAAGCACAGAGATCACAAATGTTTAAGAATGAGAAACTGTGATTTAGAGAGATTAAAGGGCATTCCCAAGATCATACTCAGTTTATGAATTGAAACCCTGATTTGCTGGACTTCAAAATCCAAGCTCTGAATTATTTCACAATATGCTTCTCTAGATAGCAGGTTAGCAAGAGATGTGGCTCTAGGTTTTGCATAGCTAATGGTAGGGATTGTGGTTTTATAATTCAGCTTTCCATAGCTTTATTCTTAGTTTACCCTTTAAGGAATTTTATGTAATATAAACATTTCATTAATAGGCCTAGACTCCAAAGTCATTGTGAGGGTTTGGCCTTGTTTTAGTCTATGTAAGCTTCCATCTTCATGTGAGGAAACAGATGTCAAAACCAAAAGGAATATCATCACATATAATAAGTTGAGCAAAATGGTCTTAAAAGTGGAAGGTTTTTGCAAAAAATTCACAGCTAAATGTGTTTTCTTTTCCAAAAATAATGTTTTCATTGACTCTTCCTAAAGAGATAATTACTCTGAATGTATATCTTCAAATATCAGCACAATAATTATGCATGCTAGAATTAACCAACAGTCAGTGATGTGCTGGTTAGTTTAATAATTGATTACCCAACAAAACAAAACAAAGCAAACAAAAATAAACAAGGCCCTAATTTGTGGTTTGCTTATTTCCATGGTGCATATACTCCCATCTTGCTAATTTCGAGATAACAATGTGACAACACTGGACATGGACTTGAGAAGAAATGCACAAAGTCAGCTCTCACCAGCTGATAAGATTTCCCAATAACATTCAGAGTGGGAAAAATGAAGTACAGTTTCAATTTTCCAAAATTTTGCAACCAAAGCAAAACACTGTTGAAAATACAGGTTTAAGAATATTTTTAATTAATTCAAATTCATTAGTAAGAAAACTTACTAAAAGAAAACCTATTGAGGTAATTAAGGAAAACAGAATGAGAGTTGTTCAAACACTATTTTTTAAAGATGCAGTAAATTTCTTTTTAAAGGAAAGAAACGGCATTTCTATTGAATTGCTGGCTGAAGTTAAAAGCAAATCAACTTAGAAAGGGAAATAAAGGTTTTGTACATTTGATACTTATCCTGGGACACTACAACACAAAGAAATGTTCTTTACCCAAAGAAGTTCTGGTTGGAACAGCACCCTTATTGATCCAGAAAGACACCCAAGATACGACGACAATGAGTATGCAGGGGATGTAGGCCTGGATGGTGAAGTACCCAATTCTTCTCCATTGAACCCTTGAAATAATAAAAATAATTATTTTCTAGTTACCAGTAGTGAGGGCTTATGACATGCAACACTTTGATGAAGGGCTTGCATATATTAGCTCAGGTCAAAGTAGACAGACATAACCACATAATCTCCTTGAACAGAACAAATATAACACCATGCAAACCCTTATCAAAACAACTGGAAGACTTTTTAAGTAAGCATTTTTCACCTCCCATGTACACAGATATGAATTAAGTGTTCTGTATTCTGTTCAAAGAATATGTTGAGAAACTATCTTTTATCCACTTGACTTAAAAAAAAAATAGGCAACCTGAACTGAATCCTGGATCCTTTTACAAACAATATAACAAATAGAGGGAAGGAAATACTTTTTGAGCATCATGATCATGTTTTCTTCTTTCGATTTTTCTTTGACATTGCTGTCTCTTCCCACTTAACATGCACAAGGTAACTTTTTTGCCTTTTGGTGGGATAAATGGGGAATAGTGTTCCAACACTGCCCCTCTCTCATCTGCAATTATGGTAACAACCTTCTGGTTGTTTGCAGGATCTCTGTCCATAAAAACCAGAGTAGAATATCCTGGTATGTGACACTGATAAGTGAATATTGTACTCTAAATTTATAAATTCCTGTTCAAAGACATTTTTCTTCTGTTTTCATTGAACCATGTGGTTTTGCTTTATATGATTACTTCAATTTGTAATAGTTCATTGCCAAGTCTGACTCTCCTGTTGGACTTGTGACCTGAGTTCACAAACAGTGCCTATTTTAGCCCATCTTTACACACATGAAACTATCTTCTGTTAAAAATTTAAAGGTTCCAGGTTAAAGGGTTTGTCCCTCCATTGAACCCTTGTAATAATAAAAATATTTTTTAGTTACCAGTAGTGAGGGCTTATGACATGCAACACTTTGATGAAGGGTGTGCATATATTAGCTATAAATATCCTAAAAGCTTTGTCAGGAGGGTGAGAAAACTAAGACTCAGATATATTTTCACATTCCTCTCTCATGATTGTTGCCTTACTCTGCTTTAATGCCGTTAGAGTCTATACTATCCCAATAAATTCACTTTGAATGCATTTAATGATATACTCTTCTCTATATCCCTTTCTATTTATTTATTTAATTCTACAAAAATAGTTTTTATTTTGTTTATTTCTTTATTTCAACAAAATAAGTTTGATCTCCACTATGCACAGAGCACAATATTAGGTGATGCAGAGGTTAAGACCTATGGGATCTCACACATGATTCTCAATTAAATGGGTTGAACAGAAGCAAGATTGTCTTTTTCCTGACTACACCCAGATAAACAGACAGATGTGTTGTGACAATGCATTAGACCTATCTTTATCACCCCTCATTGGACACTTGAATCTGAGGCATAATCCCATGAAGTTGATTTGGACACAGATAGACATGCAGGAGAGTTGATTGAGTTTACACTTGGGGAAAGTGTTTTCTGAAATTATATCTATATCTTACTTAACACACAAAACTACATTTTAGATGGACTGCAGATGCATACTTAAATATTAATATAAATATTACAAAGGTGAAAAAATTAAGAGAATATCTTTATAATCTTAGTGTGGAAAAGCCCTTATTAAGCATAAAACATAAAAAGTATACAGGAAAAATAATACAGGTTTAATATGTAAAATTTAGGAACTCTGTGTTATAACGAATTCTATTAATAAAGTTAAAACACAAAATACTGTATTTGAAGAAAATATTTCCAAAATAAATAATCAAAGATTAATATCATCAATACATAAAGAATCCCCACTAGTCATTGAGAAAAGAAATCCAAATTTTAACTAGATTAAAAAAGGAGTGGAAATTCATGGATATAAGAAAAGATTCTCAGCTTCAGAAGTGATCAGTGGATTGCAAAGTAAAATAACACTAATTTTTAGATATCAGTTCAGCAGAAATTAAACTGATGGTAATGTCTAGCACTGGAGAGATGTGGAAAAAGGGCAGAGCTACACAAACTTGGTGGTGTATATATTGATGTAAACTTTTGAAAGCTTATCTGCAAGTATATAAAAACATATTTTACTTCTATATTTTTGGGATAAACACTGAAGGGAAGAAATTGGTTTTCAAATATTGCTTTTCAAATTTTTCTCAAGGTTTGCTGTGCATCCAGAGGTGTGACATATGGGCAGAATTGCCCCTGAACTAAAGGGGCCTAGAGCTTTATGGGGGAGACAAGCAGTATTCCAAATTCAATCAGGAGCTAACTTGTATGCATTCCTCCCACATGTAGTTCCTGGATCCATCACCTTCCCACCATTTCCAGTGTGACTTAAGCTCTCATTAATTATTCTGTAATTATACTGAACATTTCCCCAGCAACTGGGTCTTGTGAGATCTAGAGGAGAAACATATATAAATATAGTTCTTGTCATCAAGGAACACTTGGGCTAAGAAAGGAAGGCACAGGGCTCTAATAAAACATGCACATGTTAACTGATCTTACACAGCACTATTGGATGAACTTCTGGTAGCACATTTCTGAAAGTTATGACTAAACATCACTCTTTCCACAAGACTTACATAGGTCCATGTTTCTCTTCAAAGAAAATCCAAACTCCTTAGCCTGGCATTCAAGGCTGTCTATAATCTGAGTTTAACCTAGATTTTTCTTTCTCAATATGCCCTTCAAGTTCTCTAAGCCCTAGACAAAGTGGATTAAATGTTTTCATTTTATGCATCTATGTTTTTTTTTCTATCTTTATTCTTCCTGACCTTATCTCTCTCCCAGCTCATCTCCATCCTCTTTTCCATCTATCCAACATTCCAACCATCCTTCCCCCACCCACATAAACCCTTTCCATACTGTGTCTAGAACTGCATGGTCTAAGAAAGTAGCCACTAGACACATGTGGATATGTAGATGTTAATGAATTAAAACAAAAATAAATCAGTTCCTCAGTTGCACAAGCCACCTTTCAAGTGTTCATTTGATTACCTGTAGCTAGTGACTACTATAGTTGGCTGTACAGATTACAGAATAGTACAAATCATTGCAGAAATTTATGGGCAGTGTTACTCTAGACTAATGTTTCTAGAATGCATATTCATATGTATCATTCCCTTCAAGTTCCTCAGTATAAAATCCACACTGCTTGACATATGATTATAGTCCATTTTGCCTTGATCCATATTGAACTACTCCAGCCTTGTCTCACATCATTTACAGTCTCCTTCTTTATGTCCAGCCAACCTGATTTACTTTCCACTTCCCCAAGGGGCAGTGTTCTTTCTTGTATTCTGGTTTTGTATATGATAGCCTCAATTTCTGGAAACAATCATGTCACATACATATGTACCTTCCAATCCTTCAGTAATTGCCCTTGATATCAGAGTACACCAAGGTCCATTAACTTGTCATGTTAGGTTTTATAAGGTCTTTTCCCTATGTCTCCAGCTTTACCTTAAATAGTTCTTCTATACCCTCCTTTTGGCATTCCTGCTGTTCCCTAAATGCCCCATGTTACCTTTTGCCATAGGTAAAACGTACATTCACATTCTGATTCCTCTGGCTAAAGCTATATTTTTTCTCCTCTTTATTAATTATTTGATTCATCCTTCAAATATCGATTCATATATACCATCATCAGAAAAGCCCTCAGCAAGATCTCAAAGCCTCACATGCTAATGATAAAGTTGATTGCAATTTAAAGCATATGGTGGGAAAGAATATTGGATGCAGAGAGTGGGGCAAGATGGCAGAGTGGTGAGGTGTGGAATTTAGTTACTCCTCTAGGGCTGCTGGTAAAGAGCCAGGAACTGTGTGGAACAACCATTTCAGGGAAGTCTGTGATCAGTCATACATCATACAACAGCCTAGAATGTGTGAAATGGCTGAGATTGCAGTGAAACCTGTAAGTTTCCCTGGCCAGGGGGCTGGCACCCCTCCCCCCAACCCAGGCATGGCAGACTGTATTTGACTAGTTTTCTAAGGGAAAAAGAATCTTTGCTGGGAGTGGGGGAGGGGGCTTGTTTTCAACCTGGCACCAATTGCAGAATTAATTGACAAACTCAGACAGCTGAATAAAAGCCCCAAAGACAAATAAACTGAGAGCAGACATGAAAGACTCTGAGAACAATCAGCTAGCAGAAAGGAGGCAGGACTAACAAAAACAGTAAAAAACAAACCAGAGACTTTTGGAGTGGGAGGTGTTCAGAATACTGGAAAAGTGCTGCATTCCAACAAAAAGGGGCATATAAAGATGGTACCAACTCCCATCTGCAATCCTGGGAAACTGGGCTCCTGATCTGTAAAGCAGGTCTTTTTGTTTATTTTTTGTTTTTTGTTTTTCCTATTATTTTGCTCTCTGACCCTATCTTTTTGCATTTCCTTAGCCCATCAGAGCTCCTGCTTCACCTCAGGCCTCCATGCAAAAGTGGAATTAAAGTGTTTCAGACTAACTATTCAGATGAAAGAGATAATAGCCTAAAGTGCTTATCTTTAAATAGTCTATACTGGGACTGACAAAACGTGGAGCTGGGAAAAGGCCTTGAAAGGTGATTTACTTTTCTTTTTTTTCTTTTTTTTTTTTGAAATAACTATTCTAAGTATCTCATTGCAGAAAGACTCAAATATTTGCAGTTGACCACTGGACCCAGGGAAGAGCAGAGCTTAGCTAGCTTTGAGACACATATCAATGAATCTAGTGGGAGAGGCAATCCTATGAAGGGCATAATGTCCCAAAGAAAAGAGGAGGGTGGGGCCCACCTTGGCTGTTGGCCCTCCTTCAGAGAACTCAGTGCCCAGGGTCTGGAAAACAGAAACCAGCTTCAGTCAACCATGCCCCCAGGAGAACAAGTTTTGTAGAGTATTAAAGGCACCTGTGACATCTCTTTACATTGGTGGAGAACTGTGAGCTGACAAGTACCACCTGCTGGACAGGGTAGGAAAAGCACAGCGTCTGTAAGCTTTACAAGAGGGTCTAGCAACCTATGGGTTCTTATTCTCAGGGAAACGCCATATCTTCCTCCTAAGTCCTGGGCCTGTCTAGACTGGGAAAACCTGATTGGGGTTGATCATATCTGGGGAGACTCTATCACAAAAAAAGTTACATAGAGGCCGAGCAAGAACCAGAAAAACAAGAGGTGAAAAATTCTGATCAACAAAACATAAGCTATAGCAGAGGTCTACAATAAGTTGAACTGAATACCGAAGAACAGAGAACAAAGCCAACCAAGAAGAAAACCCTAGGTAAAAGGGGGAAAATGATCTCAAGGATAATTTAATCAAGAAAATCAGATATAAGACAGCTAAAGATAATGAGCCATACTTGGAAACATGAAAATATGGGCCAGCCAAAGGAACAGACTAACATATCAACTGAGATAGAGGAATTGAAACAACTAATTAATAATCAAACCCATCTCCTAACTCTATTCAAAAATAAATTCAAAAATCAAATCAATGAGTTGAGGGAAGATACGACAAAGGAGATGAAGGATATAAAGACGACATTGGGAAAACATAAGGAGGAACTTGAAAGTATGAAAAAACAAATGGCAGGACTTATGAGAACGAAGGCACAATAGAAGAGATGATAAACACAATGGAGACTTACAACAGATTTGAAGAGGCAGAAGAAAGGATAAGAGACCTAGAACACAGGATATCTGAAATCTGACACACAAAAGAAGAGATAGGGAAAAGAAGGGAAAAACATCAGCAAGGCCTTAGGGGACTGAACATCAACATAAAATGCACAAATATAGGTGTTGAGGGTGTCCCAGAAGGAGAAGAGAAGGGAAAAGGGGCAGAAAGAATAATAGAAGAAATAATCACTGAAAATGTCAAACTCTTATGAAAGACATAAAATTACAGATGCAAAATGTGCAGCATTCCCCCAAACAGAATTGATCCCAATAGACCTACACCAAGACACTTACTGATCAGACTGTCCAATATCAAAGACAAAGAGAGAATTCTGAAAGCAGCAAGAGAAAAGTGATTCATCATATACAAGGGAAGCTCAATAAGACAATGTACAGATTTCTCTGCCAAAACTATGATGTATTTAAGATACTGAAATAGAAAAAAACTGCCAACCAAGAATTATATATCCAGCAAAACTGCCTTTCAAACATGAGGCAGAGATTAAAATATCTTCAGAAAGGCAGACACTGAGCGAGTTTGTGAATTAGAAACTTGTGCTTCAAGAAATACTAAAGGCAGTGCTACAGGCTGATAGAAAAAGATAGGAGAGAGAGGATTGGAGATATGACATGTGAAATCCAAAAGACAAAGTGGTAGAATGGTAGAAGAAACTACTGCCCTTACAGCAATAACACTAAATGTTAATGGATTGGAGAGGAAGAAGTAAAGCTTCCACTGTTTGCAAGTGACATGATCCTATATGTAGAAAATCCAGAAAAATATACAGCAAAGCTACTATAGCTAATCAATGAATATATCAAAGTGGCAGACTACAAGAGCAACATGCAAAATCAGTAGTTTTCCTATACACAAGTAATGCTCAACAGGAGTAGGAAATCCTGAAAAAATTCCATTTACAATAGCAATCAAAAGAACCAACTATTCAGGAATAAACTTAACCAAGGCCATAAAAGACCTATACAGAGAAACCTATAAGAAACTGCTTAAAGAAGTTGAACAGGACCTAAAAAAATGGAAGAACATACCATCTTCATGGATTGGAAGACTTAATATAGTTAAGATATCAATTCTACCTAAACTGATTTATAGATTTAATGCAATATCAGTTAAAATCCCAACAACTTACTTTGCAGAAATAAAAGGAAATAACCAAATTTATTTGGAAGGGCAAGTTACCCTGAATAGTCAAAAATATCTTGAGAAACTGGAATTAAGTGGGAGGTCACACTCTACTGACTTTGAAACATACTACAAAGTAACAGTGGTCAAAACAGCATGGTGCTGGCATAAAGATTGATATACTAAACAATGGAATCAATTTGAGTGTTCAGAAATAGACTGTATCATCTACAGACAACTGATCTTTGATAAGGCAGTCAAGCTGAAGCAACTTGTACAGAGCAGCCTCTTCAATAAATGGTGTTTTGAGAGCTGGATATCTATATCCAAAAGAATGAAAGAGGACTCCTATCTCAAACCTCATACAAAACTTAACTCAAAATTGATCAAGTATCTAAACCTTAGAGCAAAGACCATAAAACTTTTAGAAGAAAATGTAGGGAAATATCTTGAAGATCTAATGACAGGAGGTGGATTCCTAGACCTTACACCCAAGGCATGAGCAACCAAAGAAGAAATAGATAAATGGTATTTCCTCAAAATTAAAAACTTTTGTACAACAAAGGAGTTTGTCAGAAAAGTTAAAAGAGAACCAATGTAATGGGAGAAAATATTTGGAAACCACATATCAGATAAGAGTTTAATATCCAAAATATAGAAAGAGATCCTGCAACTCAAGAAGAGAAAGACAACCCAATTAAAAAAAGGGCAAAGGATATGTATAGACACTTTTCTGAAGAGGAAATACAAATGGCTCAAAAACATATGAAAAGATGCTCAATTTCACTGTCTATCAAGGAAATGCAAATCAAAACCACAATGAGATGTCATCTCACACCTACCAGAATGGCAATTATCAAAAAAACAATCAAACAAACAAAAATCCCTAAAATTACAAATTCTGGAAAAGATGTGGAGAAAGAGGCACATTTATTCACTGTTGGTGGGAGTGTAGAATGGTGCAGCCACTCTGGAAGGCAGTGTGGTGGTTACTGAGGAAGCTAAGTATAGAATTGCCATATGATCCAGCAATTCCATTACTAGATATATACTCAGAGGAAATGAAAACTAAGACACGAACGGACCTTTGTAAACCAATTTTTATAGTGGCATTATTCATGATTGCCAAGAGATGGAAACAGCCCAGATGTCCATCAACAGATGAGTGGATAAACATACTTGGCATGTACACACAATGGAACGTTACACAGCTTTAAGACAAAGCAGAGTCACGGACATATAATAATGTGATGAATCTTGAGGATGTTATGTTGAGCAAAGTTAGCTAGAAACACAAAGACAAATACTGTATGGTCTCACTAATATGAACTAACATTAATGAACAACCTTTGAGATTTAAAGCTGAGAACACAGGTTATCAGGAGATAGAAAGATGGTAGAGATCAGGCATTTGATGTTGAAGGATTATAGAATGTTCAACAGAATTGTCTGTGTAGATCCAGAAATGGAGAATGCAGTGCTGTGTGATTGCAGCACAGTATTGTAGGTCCACTGACCAAAGATAACTGTGAGTAAAGATGAAAGAAGAGGGCTGGGGGCATGTATGATACCAGAGGGAAGGATGGATGATAAACACTGGGACTGTGTACCTTAATGAAACCTAGCATGGTCAGTGATGGTGAGTAAATATACATATGTAAAAATGTCTTTACATGTGGGAGAACAAATGAATGTTAACCTTGGAAGGTGTTGAAAAAGGGATGGTATTGGGGGGAAAATATAATCAAAGCAATTGGAGTCTGGGGTTAAGAGTAACATTGTAATATGCTCCCATTAAATGTAACAAAGGCAATATACTGAAGATAAATATCTGTGAGAGGGGCTGTAAGGGAGGGGTACAGGATTCTTGGTAGTGCTGTTGTCTGACTTTATTGCTATATTTTATTTTATTTTTACTTATTCTTTTACCCTTTTTACTATTCTTTCATTTCAATATTTTTTGTGTAATGAATATGTGTAAGTGCTTATTGTGGTAATAAATGCACAACTATAAGATGATACTGTGAACAATTGATAGTATACTGTGGATGATTGTTTGGTATTTGAATATATCCCTATAAAATTCCAGGAAAATAATGAACAGAGGGACACAGTGCTGGAGAGAACTTGGAGAGAGAGATGTTTGTGTTCACTGGCAGTGGGAAAGTAGAATGGTGTAGCCTATCTTGAGGACAGTGTGGTGGTTACATGAGAGTCTAGGTGTGTGGATGTCATAAGGTCCTGTAACCTCATTATGACGTATATACTTGGAAGATCTGAGAGCAGGGTCACGAATGGACATTTGCACACTAGTGTTTATGGTGGCAGCATTCATGATTTGCAATGGACAGAGGTGGCCTAAATGTACTTAGACTGATGAACAGACTGGTGAACCATGGGGTATGCATAGAGTAGAATGTTGACTGGCTATAAGAAGGAATGAAGCTGTGAGGCATGCAACTAGGTGAATGAATCTTGAGTACAGCATTTTGAATGATGTACACCAGAAACTAGAGGATAGACCCCATAATGCCTCTCTAATATGGAGTGACTATAATGTGTATATTCCGAGAACTGAATCTTGAGCACAGTTTATTGGGGAAATGCTAATTGTAATTGTCCCTAAATTGTAAGCTCTTACAGCCGTCACATCTGTTCCTGAGTTGTAATGGTTATCTCTAAATTCTGAGATGCTGAGCTCCTTGTGCATAACTTGGTTATTCTCTGGAACTTTGGGTATCTGTGTGACCCCTGAGACTTGGAGCTAGAGCTTGGCAACTACGAATGTATTACCCCATACAGCAACTGTTGAAAGAGTTGAAAAAGAGTTTATATTTCAATTAGAGATAGGAATGAAGTCCTTGTTTAGGACTAAGGCAAGTCAGGCCAAAGGGTGAAGGACGATACTGACTGGGTTTTAAAACTACAACTTTTGTGCAAGACCAGGGGAGGAGATGTTTATTTGGTTCAGGATCTATATTTTCTGTAGCACACTAGATAATTTCACTTGTACTATCAGTTTGAACACCATAGGTGCATGGATCTTTGAAAGGGAAGTGGGATTTGGCAAGTTTATACAGGCTGGGGTGGAATCCCAGTACATCCTAGAGTGATATGGGCAGAGAGTAAAAGTTTATTTTCAGGACCCCCTGAGGAATTGGGGAGAAATGCAGAAATGTTGGCCTTCCCCACCTGGGTTATTACTGATTTTCTGATAAACATTGAGGACTGCTAATTTGTTGGGCTGAGCCCTTGATCTGGGGGCTTTCCCTCATGAGGCTTGTTACTCAAAAGGAAAGGCTAAGGAATAAAAGTGCTGGGGAAAACATGGAGAGAGGGATGGACCTGTTTACTATTGGTTAGGAGGCAGAATGGTGTAGCCTTTCTGGAGGACAGTGGGATGGTTCCACATGAAGCTGAGTATGTGGGTGCCATAAGGTCCTGCAGCCTCGTTAGGGGGCATTTACTTGGAGGATTTGAGAGCAGGGACATGAATGGACATTTGCATACTCATGTTTATGGGGAGACTATGCATAATTTGCTATGCATATTTGCAATGGGAACAGATCAGTGAACTGTTGTGTGCATATAGAATGGAATATTGAGCAGCTCCAAGAAGGATTGAAGCTGTTAAGATACACAATGATGTGAATGGAACCTGTAGACAGCATTTTGAGTGAACTACCCCAGAAAAAAAGACAAACACTATAATGCCTCACCAATATGGACTAACTACCATGTGTAAACTCAGAATTGAACATTAGAACTCAGCTTATCAGGGGAATGCTTATTGCAATGGTCCCTAGATTGTAGGCTCTTACAGCAGTCACATCTATTCCTGATTTGTAATGGCTATCTCCAGATTCTGAGATGCTGATCCCTTTGTGTATAACCTGATTGATCCCTGGAACTTTGGGTATCTGTGTGAAACCTGAAACTTAGAGCTAGAATGTGGCAGATATGAATGTTGGTATTAGCACTTATAGCAACTGTTTTTAGTGGTAGCATACAACATCTCTCCTTTGGTTTCTAGCTAGTTTTGCTTAACATAATGCCCTCGGGGTTCATCCATATTTTTGCATGTGTTATGATTTTATTCTGTCTTACAGCTACCAGCATAATATTTCATCATATGTATGTACAACAGTTTGTTTATCCACTCATCTGTTGATGGATATTTGGACTGTTTCCATCTTTGGCAATTGTGAATAATGCCACTATAAACAACAATGTGCAAATGTCCATTCAGGTCCCTGCCTTCAGGTACTCTGAGTATATACCTCATAATGGTATTGCAGGATCATATGGCAGCTCTGTACTTAGTTCCTGAGAAAACACCAAACTGCCTTCCAAAGTGGTTGCACCATTCTATTTTCCCACCAACAGTGAATAAGTGTGCCTCTTTCTCCACATCCTTTCCAGCACTTCTCATTTTCTGTTTTGTTTTGTTTTGTTTTGTTTTGTTTTGTTTTAATAATGGCCATTCTAGTATGGGTGAGATGAGATCTCATTGTGGTTTTGGTTTGCATTTCCTGGACAACTAGTGAAGTTGAACATTCTTTCACATGTTTTTGAGCCATTTGTATTTTCTCTTCAGAAAAGTATCTGCCCATGTCTGTTGTGTCTGTTGCCCATTTTTTAATTGGGTTTTTTTGTCCTTTTGTAGTTGAGTTGTAGGATCTCTTTATACATTCTGGATATTAAATCCATATCTGATATTTGGTTTCCAAATATTTTCTCCTGTTTGTAGGCTGCCTTTTTAATTTGCAAAGTTCTTTGATGTGAAAAAATATTCAATTTTTATGAGATCCCATTTATCTATTTCTTCATTCATTGCTTGCACTTTGGTTGTAAGGTCTAGGAAACCACCTCCTATCACCAGATCTTTAATATATTTCCCTACATTTTTGTCTGAAAGTTTCATGGTATTAGTACTAATGTTTAGATTTTTGATCCATTTTGTGTTAAGTTTTGTGTAAGGTGCGTTTTGGTTTGCTTAAACTGCCAGAATGGAATATACTAGAAATGTATTGACTTTCTCAATGGACGTTATTAGTCCCAAAATTTACAATTCTGAGGCCTGGAAAATGTCCCAATTAAGGCATCAATAGGATGCCAAAGATAAAGAGAGAATTCTGAAGGCAGCAAGTGAAAAGTGATTGGTAATGTACAAAGGATCCAAGGACTAAAGGATCTAAAGGGCTAAGTGGTAATTTTGCCTGGGAAAACATGGAGGTGATATACTTATATATTTAAGGTACAGAAAGAGATCAAATGCAGGCCAAATTATCTTTTATCTGGCTAAAATTCTTCATTGATAGTGTTTTATCAGACAAAAATAGGCAATAGCAAAGCAGATGTTTCAGCATTCAACTTAGGAGAGTTGCAAACATATGGGAATAAATTAGCAATAAGGTTCTACAATCTCAATGAAACAAAATATTTTCAGAGAGATAGATCATAAGTTGAACATATATTTTAGACATGTTCTCCTACTTGAATGATTCAGGAGTGTGATTAAACATTACTAAATATTTAAAACTGGTAGATTTCTTCAGCTAATCAGTCTAAAGCATGACTGCAAATATTTTGTGTGTTCACCTAGCAGATTGACTATAAAATAATAGTTGAAATCCAACTCTATTGAATTTTATTCATCTATAAGTGATAAATAAAATCTCACATATATCTGTGAAATTTATAGATAAATAAAATTCATTTAAAAATAAAAGTAAAATAGAGTATCTAGCTCACTCTTTTGAGAATATATTGGTTTACTCTGGGTGATATATAACTATTTCATAGAATTAACAGCAAAATTAAATTTTCATTGCCTAGTGTCCATATTTGTAGTTAGACTATACAATTCTCTCCTACAAACATCATGATAATCTATACAGTGATTTTATGTGATGACATAGCAGAAAAAGTAAATACAATCTCTATGGCAGAAAAAGTGTTAAAAAATTCTTAGCTATCAAAATTTATATTAACACTCACACTTAAAGAATAACATTTTAAAACACCATTTCAAAATGAGGAAATAAGCATTCAGCAAGTTTATCATCATCAGTAAAATCAAATTGAAATTATTATAATTTAAACAGCTAAAAAATGTTAACTATGGAAGCAGGGAAAATGAACATTCTTATACATTTGTAGATTAAAGATGAATACATATTACATTTTACATTTTCTTTACATATTGATTGCCAATTTCCTAGTGGTGGCCTAACAAGACCAATGGACTTGCTTATTACAGCAGAAATTTGCTGGCAGGACTAATACACTATTCTGGACACCATAACTCTCTGTCAAGGTGTTGGCAGAGCCAGGCATTTGCTGAAGTCTGCAGGGTTCTGCCAGTGGCAATTCAAGACAATATCTGCTTCCAGTATGTCGCTGCTTCTCTCTGTCTCTGTCCAAATTTACTCTCCTTTTAATGATGCTAGTCAAATTATCCACCCCTTCCTATTTTTTTCTCATTGTTACTAATGAAATTTTCAAAGATTGTAGTTCAAAATAGGATCGTGTTCATGAGACTAGGGGTGAAGGCTAGGTACAAAATTCTATCCATAACAGTTATCAAACTTAGAATTGGGTATATGTTGGCAATAAATATTTAAACTTCATGAATTTTTCCTCAAGAAATAGTGGAGGTATTTAAAAAAGGCACAGCAAACTGGGTGTCCACAGAGTTTGGGGTAATAATAGACATGGAAAAAAAAATAGGCAGTAGAGGAGGGTGTCACATGGTTGGAAGTCTCTCCTGGGTGAGGACCCAAGGTCTTATCACCATCTGATAGTTCCATGAGTAGATTAAGACTCATTTTTGGAAGATGTAGGGAGTTTTCTATTATAAACACATGTTTATGTTTGACAACTGCCAATTTTAACTTATGTTTCAGTGGATTTTCAAACAATATTTGAAGGGTGAATAAAAGTCTGTAACAAGTTGAACACTACCCTTGGAAGTGAAATTTGGACTCCCTGATGCACCATATAGATTAAATTATATAAATCCCCGATGAAGGAATAGATCATCCTGAAATGAATATATACCCATTCCTAGATTGGTTATTATGGCTTGACAGTTGGAGTAAATGTTTGGCTGTACCTGGATAACATGTTCACAAGAATCACTGTTGGTATGGTTTCTGTTAATGATAGGCTTGTCAAAAGATGTATGTACGTGTGCATGTCTGAATATATATGCAATGCATGTATAGGGAAGAGAGGCAGTTCTGAATAAACAGAGGTATAGTCAACAGGGTGTGATCTGTTGAAATGACACTAATTATTCCAATTCACTGCACTGAAGTAGGGGAACCACTTAGCTAGGGTGGGTAAAGATTTGTGTATGGGGTGACAGAAAGAAGAAATGGGGATGTAACCATATCTATTTATGTAATTTTGGGATATTGCTGCTTGAATGATATTATAGTTTTTAAATTTTTGCCATCAGGTGAATGTGAGAAAATAGAAATAGTTAAATAAGCTGAGGATGGTTGTGTGACACAGGGAATTAATTTTTTTCATAGGCACAATTTTAACACATTTTAATTTGTTTTAGCTCATATTTATTAAACACCTCCTCCTATCAGAATTATGCATTGATTAATCATTGTTCCTGCAAATTCCCACAGGACCATTGGACGTGTGATAAAACAAGAAGCAGAGATAAGCAATATGAAATATTGAAAAAATTTTATAAAAAATATAAATTAGAAAAAGTTGGTATTGCTGAGCAGCATTTCTATAATTGTATTTTATTGCTCTTGTGAGCCAGATCTATCTGAGTAATTAATCTTTTGAAAATTAGAGGTAATATATCAATTGCTAAACGTGTGCTGCTAAACTAAGTAACAGATATTTAGACATAGAATTTCATACTGTATAGCTGGCTGAAGTTGGAATTGTAAATTAAATTCAAAAGGAAAATATCAAGCACTAGTAAGCAAAAATAGATTTAATACTGATAACTAAAATTGAAAAACAAAAGTTTCATAAGTTCTTATATATTGTTGATGGTAACAACACCGAAGTATAAGAGAGACAATTAGTAAAAAAAATTAATAATAAATGAAAATAAATCAGTCAAATATATAAGAAAATATGAACACCAGAAATAATACATGGATAAAAATCATATTGAACACAATCCAAAATGTAATGAGTCAAACACATAATTTCAATGGTACTTAACTAAATTAGTAAATATGTATTCAATTCTAGAGAGGTTCTTTTTGAATTTACAAAATTAATTAAAAATTGTTAAACTGTATATTGTAAATTTTGTTGAATATTGGAAAAATTCCGTAGAAAGTGGGAAAGCTATTCATATATATATATATATTCATTTATGTTTATATATATGCATATACACTTATACATCAGGATACATCTATATACATATATATGCATGTAGATGCATATACACATACATGTCTGACTATTTAGGCATGTATATATAAATAAATTGAACAGGACTTAAACAATGGATTATGTAACATTTTAGAAGATTAATATATTTAATAGGCTAAATTGCTGTAAGTGATTGGGCAAATATTATTAAATGTTATAAGTATATGTGTGCTTCTGACATTTAGTTAAATATCATAATACTACTTCCAATGTAAAGTGGTGAGAATAGATGAAAGCATTTTTTGGTCCATAATAGAATAATATATTCAGAATTAAATGTTACCTTGAGATTTGAAAACTTTAATTTATGAGAAATTGATTAATAATATTTTTAAAATGATGTTACAATATTATAATGCTGATATTTAGGGAGGAAAATTGTAAAATTCAGCATAGAGTCAATATTGCCTAGCTTGTGCATTTTTCCTTTTGTCTAACATCAAAAGACATTTGTGATATCTATTGTTTATGATGTGCAGATTTTGAGTGTCTTCTGGAATAGTGTATTCTATCTAATAGTTCTGTGAAGCTCAAATGAGGCTCAGCAAGAAGGAGTAACCTGATCCATTATCATTTAACCAAGGTAAACTGAAGGAATTTATGCATGAGTTGTCTGCAGAACAGGCATAGTATGACTGTTGTATGCTGTTTATCTATATTTTGGTAAAACAGTTCTCTATATGAGGTCCATCCTTTCATGTCTAATTCTCAATTGAGAATCACTTGATATCAATATTTTAAGGAATTTTACCTTCCCAGCACTTTCCTGAGGGCTGCAGACACCTCTTTGTTTCGAAGACTGTAGATGAGGGGGTTGAGCATGGGAGTTACAATAGTGTAGAAGACAGATACTACTTCATCCTGCTCTGTGGTATGATAGGCTTTGGGAAGAAAGTACTTGATGATGGCTGTTCCATAGAAGAGAGACACGACAATCATATGGGAGGAACAGGTGGTCAAAGCCTTTCTTGTCCCTAAGTTTGATCCTAATCTCAAAACAGTGGAGAGTATCTGCCCGTATGAGGCCATAATGGCAGATATTGGAATGAGAAGGAACACAACACTGCTGACATGAAGCCCATTTTCATAATGAGTTGTATCAGCACAAACAAGTTTCAGGAGAGCTGGGATCTCACAAATGAAATGATGGATTTCCAAGGAGGAGCAGTAAGGGAGATTCAGAATATAAATGGCATGGGCCAAGGCATTGAACAGAGAACCCAACCAGGTGCCAGTCACCAAGAAGGCACAGACTGTAGGGCGCATGAGAACTGAGTAATGGAGAGGGTGGCATATGGCGACATAGCGGTCATAAGCCATGACTGCCAGGAGAAGGAACTCTGCTCCAAGAAGTGTTGTGAATAGGAAGAGCTGAATCCTACAGCTAATAAAGGAAATGGTATTCTTCCCAGAGAGGAAATCAGTAGCTATCTTGGGGAAAATAGTTGAGGTATATAAAAGGTCCATGATGGAAAGTTGGCTTAGAAGGAAGTACATAGATGTATGGAGTCGAAGGTCCATCCAAATGAGAATTATCATCATAATATTGCCAGTAAGGGTCACAAGAAACACCACAAAGATGAGAGAGAAGAGGAGACTGGGGACCTGAATGTGGTGGAATAGCCCCAGGAGAACAAAGTCAGTTCCAGTAGTCAGATTAGTCCATATCCACATTCTCTACTTCTTAATTCATTAACCTGAATACAATAGACAAAAATATTTATTCCCACCAAAAATTGGGTCTACTTCCATTTTACAATGCGCCAGTCATTATCTTACTTAGTTGTCTAATGATATCTATTAAGTTTCAACTGCTATAAAATCTGTTTACCCACAAAATGGTTCTCATTGCTATTGCAATGTGAATGCATGCTGACTTAAAATAGTTTTATCCAAATTTGCCAAGAAACTAAACTCTCTGTATTTTAAGGAAACACATTCAGAGCCCTTGAAATTTTGATAATGGTGATAAGCAAAATTTAATGAAAAAATGAGCATTCATACATCTTTCTAAATTTTCTCTCCCCCATCATCTGTCTCTCTATCTCCATGTATCATCAATTAACTTAATTACTATATCTTTATTTATATCCATATGCATATCTGTATCTGTATCTTATATCCATATATCTTTATCTAATTCTAAATATGGATATATCCAATACATACATGTAAAATCATTCTCTGGTGTTGCTCAGTTGTTACTTGCAGGAGCTAGAGGCTGCATTAATAAAACAGCATTCATAATTAATCTTATATACAATGATGTGAAATATGTTAGTTGTTTTAAATTTGTTCTTTTACCCTTAGGATGTATCTGGAAAAGGTTACTTTCCTTGTTTCCAAAAGCCAAATTTGATTTTCAGAGAGATCAAATAATTTTGCAAATTGAGGCAGCAGTTAAAAACCATGACCATAATCACATCTAAATGTTTCCAGGTTCCCTTGTGTCTTTGCCTCAGCATGTCACCTAATGTGGTCTCTAAAATAGAAATATTGTTAAGTGTTCTTTATTTTGAAATCAAAATGTTTAATTATTTTCTTTTTCATATTTTGATAGCTGAAATCAGTGAATCTTCCAAACAGGACGGGAAGAAGCCCAGTTTCAAACCCCAGGTGCCTGTTGTGAGCTCCAAAGACTGTTGATGATATGACAAAATACAAAACAATAGAAACACAAGAACAAGACGATGCTATTAGTAATATAATTTGGCAGAGGGTTTGGGGATGTTCTTCATCTCTGCTTAAATCAGTAGAGCTCTGTTTGAAGGGAAACAGAGAGTACCTATTCCAAAGGGGCAATAACCTAGTCTCATGGGGTTACACGGAGAGAGCTTCAATGCACTCATATTATTTTGTGGGAATAAGAAAGTGTGTTACACTACACAAGCAGTGAACCCCAAGTTAACCCATGGACTTTAATTAATACTAACATTATAAAAATGTGCTATCATCATGTATAAAAATATTCCATGCCAATGCAAGGTTTTGGAGGTGGAGTGGTATATGGGAATCCTATAAGTTATGCATGATTTTTCTGTAACTACACACCTTCTCTAATAAAGAAAAAAATGATGTGAATATATTGGTTAAATTTATTAATGTGCAAGCAATACATTATTCAAGATATTCCTCAAAGTTTCAGGAATATTTAAAACATCTATGAAAACATCAAAAAATAAATTTAACACAACAGTGAAGAACAATATCCTCTTTCCTGTAATAATGAATTCAGGGTCACTGGTTGACAGAATGTATAGTGACTTGCTTCTTCTAGTTGGAAGCATGCCCATTTCTTATGACGTTCTGTGTAGAAAAATCCGTATCATTATACATAAGTGACATTGCCCTTAGCACGTACTACTTTTGATTATAAGAGTACTCCATTAGATTATTTAAGTTTATTTTAAGGGGTGTAAGACTATGTATCATTTTCTACTTCTCATACAACTATTAAGAGAAATTCAAAATAACAGAACACAGAAAGTAGTGCTAAGCACTGTGGACTCATTACCTTGGCTTAAACTCAGGGAAGCTTCTCACTGCTAAAACTACATGAGTTCTGATTTGCATTTCAATAATTCAATTTTTTACTTCAAAATTTGATTTTATAAATTAATATTAAAGGACTCTAAAATAAACACAAATAAATGTAAAATATGTGTTCTTCTAAAATCACAATATGTGTTATGTTTAGAGTTTTATTTTCAGTTTATTATTGAGAATTGAGAACTTCTTTAATCTTTTGAAAGATTTTTTTCAAGCGAGTTAAAAAAAACTTGTCTCAGGATGCATTTTGAATTTTTTTCTTTTACAGTGTCTTATTACCAGTGAGTGTGAAATTGCATTCCTTTGGTCTTAAAGTAAAGGAGGGAGGGAGTAAATATGATTCTTTGAGAAAAATCACATCAATAGACACAGAAAGCAGTTCGATTCTTGAGGGTTAATTAATTTTCTTGTCTCTAAATATAACTGCTTTATTGATTCAGAATAACCAACTCCATTATATATACATATAATGGCACAAGTGTCAACTATAGGAACACAGATATAAATTAGGTAAGATAAAAGATATATACAATACTTATTTATTAAAAGTCTCTCTTGGTATGTCCTTAATCATCTCTTAATTTGATGTTCTCTCTCCTACAAAATATTTTTGCAGAGAATTAGAGAATTTTGGTAATCAATAAGGATTTTGGAGTTTGGAACACTTCTGATTGCCTATTCTTCCTTCTTTACCAACAAATGCCTTGACATATGATTATGTAGAGTGGCAAGTATTTAGGAAATGAACACTGTTTTTTCAGTGCACACTGAACTGTAAATCCATATGTATGGAGTTAGACATAATCACACACTGTGGTTTTAGTATTAACATAATGTACCTTATGTTCAAGTGGGTTTCACAAATGATATTTCATATACAACACCATAATTTGGTGAAAAGATTATTTTTTCTCATCAATATATTGATATATAATTATTACTTTTAATTACCTTTCAAGACAAAGTATGTTTTAATCTGAAAATAAATGTACTCATTTGAAATGTAGGATCTTAAAATATGAAGGCATTAAATGTACATACATCTTTATCTCAGCTAGTTAGCTTATACATTTTTGTGTCAATGTATCATAAATCTATCATATAACCATTCTCTTATTCCTGGGAGGGAAGGATTTATTTTTGCCTAATACGTTTTTGCCATGTGAAGATATCAAATTTTTATGCAATATTTTAATTTAAAAAGTCAAAATTCTTTCATTGACAGCATTCAAAATTATTTTTAATTTGAATCCACAATTGCATATAAATAAATATCTTCAATTTTAAAAGGTATTTAGTGAGTTTGTATTAACGATTTTTTTTGTAATTCAAAGAGTGAAACTTTTTTTCTTGTTATTGAAGAATTCTGAAGGATATATGCCATCAAACACAGGTGGTAAATAGAAAAACAACTGGTACTTAATAACTGCTCAATCTCACTTTTATTTATACTGACTCAGAATAGAATTGATTATTATATAAAATTACTTTGACCTGTGCTTCAAAAGTATAGCTGATAATGTTGAATGAATTAACTGCTTACATAATAACTACATTAATCATCATGCATATTATCATTTGAATATTTTTTTGGCTTAAAAGTTTATCCTATTTTCTTTTCAGAAATACTAGATATCATCTAACTTACCTTTTATATTTTTCCTCAAAATATCACCAGATCTCTATTTATGTAAAAACAAATGCTGCACAAAAACGATCCAGACAGAGTCACCTTCCTTTCCTGCCATAGCCGTTCATTGCCAGTGAAGCAAGGAATTAAACACAACAAGAAATTCTCTATTACAGATATCTGTGCCAATTTACAATTCTACCTGTGCTGTTCTCAGAGAAAATGTCCCTTGTCACCTTTAGGTAGGCCAAGCACAGTTATTCCATTGTCCTTCAAATGCCCAAATTAAGCAAATCTGTTCTCTTGGAAACAAGCAAACAAAAATGCTAATTAGTCACATAAGCATTCATTGACCAGCCCCAGCTAACTCCACTGGAGAAATGGAAAATCTCAGTGGTGAAATCCCAGTGCAGAATTCAGTATCTACTTCCTTGAATCAAGAATGAATGGGTTTCCTTCCTGGCATCATCACTTATTTGTGACCTCAGATATGTTACTTAACTTTTCTTTTCTCTGGTTCTTCATCTACAGAATGAGGATGATAAGAGCATGCATGTCACAGGATTTTGTGATTATAAACTTAACTGCTTAATGCAAACCTCATGGAACAGTGCCAGGTGTTGAGAATGTTAAATGTTTCATGATATGAGGATGGGATTTGATTTTTATAGATTGGTGTAATTAGGAGTGTGAACTGATCTATAATGTATAATTTTATTTTTCCTCTGGTATCATCTAATACACAGATAAGAAACTTGAATAAGGAAAAATACATTTTATTTAATGAACTATATATGTGACACCACCAATATATTAATATCAGGCTCTCATATAAAAATTAAAAACAATATACGTGTACATAAATTACATACACAGAGCACTTCTTTTATATATATAAAGAAAGTTTCTTGCTTTATTTCATTTTGAAATATTCATCATTGCTATTTGTTCATATGTTTACATAAGACACATTACAATAAAGGTCTCTGAGCTTTCTAATCCCCAAATGATCCCTATATATTTTTTCTATATATGTGGGGAAGTAAAGATCTAGAATTGAGTTAGGTACAGAGAGAAATCTCTGACTGTACATGAGATACGAAGAGGTTAGTTTTAGGACAAAGCTGATTTTAAGGTCCTTGTGAATGTCTATATTAAACTAGTTAACTTCCATTGAGTACCTCTCATGTGCTAGGCAGAGTTATGTGTACCTTGTGGATATATTAAATACTCAGACTTCCCATTGTCCCTCTTGGAAAGGTGCTATGAATAAAACTTGAATTTCTTGAATTTAAAAGTTGTCTAATTTGACCCAGATAGCAAGTATTGGAGCCAGAAGCTGATCAAATGTATCCAAATACAGTGATTTTTTTCTTCTTAGCAATGCTTTAGAGCCACACACATGATCAAAGATTTAATACATAATCAAAGATTTGAGTTCAACATTTTTTTACTCTACTAAACAACATTTTAAGGATAGTTAAAATTCAAATACAACCAGAATTATCAATTGGGAAGTGTGTGCATGCAACCCAAGTTCATCATACTATTTCTGCAAGTACTACCAAGCTATCTAGAAAAACAAAAATATCAGCACTATACTTACTAAAGCAAAGGCAGGGTTTGAAAACAATTTTTGGATTAGTTTGTGCTTTTCTTCAGTTACATTTGGTGTAACTGATTTTGTAAGCAAACATCATTAGGTTTAAAGATTAGTGAAAAAATTTCTTTAGAACTCTCTTGAAGGAGACTCAAGGTTTATCTTTTTCTTCCATAGAAGGAGTGGAGAGGGAAGAATTTTCCATTGAAGTTTCTATCACATGAAATGAGCATAAATTTTTCCACAAATTGTACCACATTTAACATTAGAATCTGTCTTTACAAGCCAGGTTTTCTGTTGTCAGTTCCATTTACTTCCAAAGAAATCTCATTTAATAGCTTCATGGCACATGGAAACTGGAAACTATATTTCCCAGAATTTCATTCTTTGTAGAGTATCAGTTTATCATCTGTCAATGAGAGGGATTTATATGAGATTTAAGGGTTTGGAAGAGGAGCAAATGAGTTATTCTGTGGAGCAGGTAGATGTCTAGGTATCAATATCAGTACTGTTATTGATGATCTTGCTTTATTTATTGTGAATATTAACAAGTCATTTTACATATATAGACTTCAGAATCCAAATATGCCAATGCCAGTAGGTTCCTAAATCCTTTCCAACTATTGTGTTCATACATTTCATATTACTTGGAACCTTCTGTCTGTCTCAGGTAAAGTACTGCATATCAATAAAAAAATTTCCAAACTAAAAATTAAAAGAGCTATAAGAAACAGAGAATATTTACTAGAAGAAAAAGTGGAGATAATGTTCTTGAAACAATAAATGACAGTTTTTCTTCCCTTGCACAATTCATGGCCCAATGTGACACCTGTTCTCTCTGCTGCATATTTCTCCATCTCGTCTCATGATTCTTTTTCAAATTGCAATTATTATTTTTCATTTTCCACTGGAGCAAACATTGGAATCTTTCTGCTCTAAATTATGTCCAAAATGATCACGTTTTACCTCTGATGCTGGAATGAAGAATTGGACCTTAAGGTCTTAGCTAATCATTCCATTTCCACACGTGAAATAAATCTATTCACCAATTAAATGAGAAAATTTGAGAGTGTCATTAAATTAATAATTCATTACAATTAGTTCAATCACATTTCATAATTTATAGGTAAAATAGAGAAATAAACCCGGGCTATTTATTGAGCCACCATAATAATTTTCTATATATTTAGCCAAGTAGACAAGCAAAGGAACACAATTTATTATTAAATCTGATCCTATGACATGAAATACAACTACAACATTTTGCATGTCAGAGTATACAAATTTTTGGGAGATGCTCCTTATTTCATTCACAAGTGTTATTGTTGCTGGGATTAATAACTACAAAAAGGAATGTCATATGATATTGAATTAAAAAGGAGCTCATTCAAAACACAAAGTCATTTTGTGGCACAATTGTACCCTGTATAACTATTCCTTCAGAATTCAAAGGATGGTATAATTAATAAATAGGAAAAGAATTTCCTTTAATTATTTAAACGAAAAGGTAACTATTCAAAAGGCTATATATTTATACCATAATTATATGAATTCTTAGAAATAATATGAAATTACACCAATCTTCTGCAAATATTTCCAGGTAATAGAAAAATGAAACATTGTCTTGAGACCAACATAATTGTATGTGTAAGTTCATTAGTACATTGCAAGAATGGAAAATTATAAATGAATATTTGTTTTGAATACAGACCCAGAATCCCAGCTCATAATATTGGTAAATTTAGTCTAGAGACATATGAAAAGAAAAATACAAAAATTGATTAATTTACAGAGTTCAAATCTGTCTAAATATTGAAATACGTGTAATCCACCTCATTAATAACATAAACAAGAAAGAAAATCATTTGGATATGTCATTGGATGCAGGAAAATTATTTGATTGAATTTAGCATCCTTTTATGTAAAAATTCTCAGGAAAGTATAAGTAAATGTGGGTAATTTAACATTATAAGGGGAGTACACAAAAAACCTACACCTATCATATTTTATGGTGTACTATTATTCAATTTTTTCTTGAATTATCAGAAATATATCAAGACTATTCTTTATGGTTTGTAGCTTTCTTTTCTTGTAGTATCATCTTGATTATTCAATAGAGATGTACAGCAAGAAAATGAATAACGTACATTTGAATGACATATATATGAATAACATATTTGGGAGGAACAAGTAAATATAGGTTCAGTAATACATGGCATGGAGGTGTATATAGAAAACATAAAAGAATCTAGAAAAAAGATCTCTTTAATCTAATAAGCAATTTTAGCATGCATCCTGAATACTGATAAACATGCAAAAATCAATCAGCAAAAACTCAAAATTGAGTATACTATGCAGTTTGTAAGGAGTAATTCTAAAGAAAAATGCTTAAAACCTTTATGTTTAAGCTAAATAAGTAGGCTTATGGAGTAGGCTGCCCTTTTATTTTTTTATATATACTGCAATTTTATTTCAATTGCACAAAGGAAGTTAGCATGTAGGAAATTTAAATGAAACAGGATGCTAAAAACAAGAAATAACTGAAAAAAAATAAAAAGGAAGTACACCTAAAGCATGAGAATTCAACGTTCATTAGCATTTCATGTTTAGCTTTGATTGACACTTGATGCTCACAAATTTATACTTTTTTGACACTGTCCTTTGATGTGTAAAAGTATTCAATTTTGAGGAGATCTCATTTATTTATTTATTCTTTCCTTCCTTGTGCTTTGGATGTAAGGTTTAGGAAACCACCTCCTCCCACCAGACTTTTAAGATATTTCCCTACACTTTCTTCTAAGGGTTCTATGGTCTCAGCTCAACCATTTTAGCCTTTGATCCATTTGGAGTTAATTTTTATGTAAGGTGTGAGATAGGGATCCTCTTTCATTCTTTTGGATATGGATGTCCAGTGCCCACAGCACCATTTGGTGAAGAGGCTGTACTGCCTCAGTTGAGTGGACTTGGCTGCCTAGTCATAAAACAAGTGTCCATAGATGAGAGGGTCTATTTCTGTACTCACAATTTGATTCCATTGGCTAGTATACCTTTATGCCAGTACCATGCTGTTTTGACCATTGTAGCTTTGTAATATGCTTTAAAATCAGTAAATGTGAAACCTCCAACTTCATTTTTCTTTCTTGAGATGTTTTCAGCTTGTCAGGCTATTCTGCCTTTCCAGATGTATTTGGTTAGTTGTTTTCTATTTCTGCAAGTAGGTTGTTGGGCTTTTGATTGGTATTACATTGAATCTGTAAATCATTTTGGATAAAATTGACATTTCAATTATACTTAGACTTCCAATCTATGAACATAGTGTGTTCTTCCATCTATTTAGGTGTTCCTTGATTTCCTTTAGAAATGTTTTGTAGTTTTCTGTGTATAGATCATTTACATTCTCAGATTGATCATTACTAGTATATAGAATCATTATTCATTTTAGAGTGTTGATGGTACCCTACCATTTTGCTGAATGAGTTTATTAGCTATAGTATTTTTGTTGGAGATTTTTGGGGATGTTTCACATATGGGATAATGTCTTCTCAAATAGTGAAAAATTTACTACTTCCTTTCCAATTTGGATGCCTTTTATTTCTTTTTCTTTCTTAATTGCTCTAGCTAGAACTTCCATCAAAATGTTGAATAACAGTGGTGACAGTGGGCATCCTTGTCTTGTTCAAGATCTCAGAGAGAAAGCTTTCAGTCTCTCCACATTGAGTATGATATTAAATGTGGCTTTTTCGTATATGCCTTTTATCATGTGGGGAAGTTTCCTTCCATTACCATCTTTTGCAGTGTTTTCATCAAAAAAGGATGATGAATTTTGTCACATGTCTTGTCTGTATCAATTGAGATGATTATGTGATCTTTCCCCCTTTATTTGTTGATGTAGTGTATTATATTAATTGATTTTCTCATGTTGAAACACCCTTGCATACCTGGAATAAAACCCCCTTGATCATGGTGTATAATTTTTTTAATGTGCTGCTGGATTTGATTTGGAAGCATTTTGTTGAGAATTCTTGCATCTATTATAGCTAATGGTTTGTAGCTTTCTTTTCTTGTAGTATCTTTGGCTTTGATATTAGGGTGATTTTGGCTTCATAGGATGAGTTATATAGCTTCCCCTCCTCCTCAATTTTTGGAAGAGTTTAAGCAGCATCTGTACTATTTCTTCTTGGAATGCTTGGTAGAATTCACATGTGAAGCCATCTGTTCATGGACTTTTCTTTCTTTGGAGGTTTTTTGATCACTGATGCAATCTCTTCACTTTTTATTGTTTTTTGACATCTTCTATTTCTTCTTGAGTCAGTGTTGATTTTTCCTGTGTTTCTAGAAAGTTGTATTTCATCTCAGTTTTCTAGTTTGTTGCAATACAGTTGCTCATAGTATCCTCTTATCACTTTTATTTCTGTAAAGTTAGGAGTGATATCCCCTTACCATTTATATTTTATTTATTTGCATCCTCTCTATTTTTTGTCAGTCTAGCTAAGGATCCATTGATTTTATTGATTCTCAAAGAACCAAATTCTGGTTTTGTTGATTCTCACTATTGTTTTCATGTTCTCAATTTTATTTATTTCTGCTCCAATCTTTGTCTTCTCTTTCCTTCTGTTCACTTTGGTATTAGTTTGCTTGTGTGTTTTCTATTCCCTCCTGGTGTTCAGTTAAGTACTTGATTTTAGCTTCTTCTTATGTTTTAATATAGGTGTTAAGGCAATAAATTTCCCTCTTATCACTGCCTTCACTGCATCCCATAAGGTTGATACGTTGTTTTCTCATTTTCATTTACCTTGAGAAATTTTCTGATTTATTTTGTAATTTCTTCTTTGATCACTGGTCATTTAAGAGTGTATTGTTTAGCCTCCATATATTTGTGAATTTTCCCATTCTCTGCCTGTTATTGATTTCCAGCTTCATTACATTATGAGCTGAGAAATCATTCTATTATGTGTAATTTCAATCTTTTTAAATTTATTGAGACCTGCTTTATGACCTATATGTGGTCTGTCCTGAAAAATGATAAATGAGCATTTGAGAAGAATGTATATCCTGTTGGTGTGGCATGAAATGTTCTGTAAATATCTGTTAAATACAATTCATTTATCATATTATTCAAGATTTCTGTTTCCTCATTGGTTTGCTATCTATATGTTCTAGCCACTGAAAATATTTTGTATTGAAGTGTCCAACTATTTTTGCAGAGGTGTCTATTTCTTCCTTCAGTGTTGTCAGTGTTTGCCTCATGTATTTTGGGGCACCCTGGCTAGGTGCATGTATATTTATGACTTTTGTTTCTTGATTGCATCTTAAGTTAATACATAGTGTCTTACCTTATTTCTTTTAACTGTTTCACATTTAAAGTCTTTTTATCTGATATTAGTATAGCTATCTCCAGTCCTTGCTGGTTGCTTTTTGCATGGAATATCTTTTTCCAACATTTTACTTTCAACCTATTTGTGTCCTTGCATCTAAAATGAGTCTCTCATGGACAACACATGGAAGTATCCTGGTTTGTTTATTTTTATTGATTCTGTCAGTCTATGTCTTTTGGTTGGGGAGTTAATCCAGTAATATTCAATGTTATTAACTGTAAAAACAATACTTTCTTCCACCATAATGTCCTGTGGATTTTATGTGTCATATCTGAGTTTTTTCTTTCTACCCTTTTAGTCATCCTTACTAATAGTCTTCATTTCTACACTCTTTTCCAAACCTCTCTCCCCTACCTTTTCCTATCAAACTGTAGCACTCCTTTTATTATTTCTTGTTGAGCATATCTTTTGTACATAAACTCTCTACTTTTCTGTTTCACTGTGAAAATTTTAAACATCCCTCATTTCTGAAGGACATTTTGGCTGGATATGACATTCTTGACAGGAAATTTTTCTCTTTCAACCTCTTAAATATATCATACCACAGTCCCTCCCCTCCTTGTTTCTGCTTATTAGCTTCCCTTGTGTGTGATAGATTGCTTTTCTCTTGCTGCTTTCTGAATTCTCTGTCTTTGGCATTTGACAATCTGAATATTGTCTTTGAGTAGATCTCTTTGGATCAACTTTATTTGGGGTACGTTGCACTTCATGGACCTGTAATTTGATGTCTTTCTTAAGAGTTGTGAAATTTTTGGTGATTATATCCTCAATTATTCTTTCTTTTCCTTTTCCACTCTCTTCTCCTTCTGGGACACACTTGACATGTATATCCATGTGATTCATGCTGTCATTCAAGTCCCCAAGAGCTTATTCAAATTTTTCCTTTCTTTTCCTTATCTGTCCTTTTTAAGATTTCAGATGTCTTGTCCTCTAGCTTTCTAAGCCTTTCTTCTCCCTCTTCAAATCTGCTGTTGTTTGTCTCCATTGTATTTTTTTATTGCTTCTATTGGACTTTCATTCCCATAAGTTCTATTATTTCCTTTTGCATGCTTCCAAGTTTTCTTTATGATCATCCAGTATCTTCTTTATGTCCTTCTTCTCTTTTGCCACAATTTCCTTCAAGTTGTTAGGAAACTAAGAGTGACATTTTTGAGGAACTGCAGCCTAAAGAGGAATATCCTGGGAGAGAGCCATTTTGAAACCAGAACTTTGGAGCAGATGCCAGCCACATGCCTTCCCAGCTGACAGAGGTTTTCTGGACACCATTGCCATCCTCCAGTGAAGGTACCTGATTGCTGATGCATTACCTTGGATACTTTATGGCCTTAAGAGTGTAACTGTGTAGCCAAACCAACCCCCTTTTATAAAAGCCAATCCATTTCTGGTGTTTTGCATTCCAGCAGCATTAGCAAACTAGAACAGTATATAATACACTTAAAATTTTTTCACACAAGAGTTAAGTGATAACAACAACACCTACAATAAACACACTAAGAGAATTTGCAACATAAATTAAGTGGCATATTGAATATGAAGGTAAAGAAACTTAAGTTTCAAGACTTCTCATTTACACAGGACACTTTCGAGGCCATATTTTAATTTTGACTTTATATTCTCATTTTCTTTTAAGGAAAGCACTGAAAATTGTAAAATTTCCCACCCCTTAGAATTAAGATGTGTCACTTTGATATTCTAAAAATATTTCCAGCTTTGGATGAACTTGAGGCAAGCAGTGACCAACTACATGTTTCAATTCATCATATAAAATATACAATTGGAATTCCATGATGATTGTTTCCTTCTAAAATTGACATCAATGTTTCTCTGACCAGTGGTGTTTTCTTTTGGAGGGAAGTTGTTGTAAGATGCTTAAAAGAAAAGTGAGGAAAAATGATATTCCACAAAAATAATAATATTAAATATGTGTAAAATGAACTTAAGTGACATGACATTCCTACTTATTTAATAGGAATGAACAAATGTAGAGATATTATGTGACATAGTGATTCTGTGTATCTTCCCTCTGAACTCTAACCTGACTCACTTATTTTACTCTCCTTTTTCTTACACGAGAATGTGGGTATCCTTATTATCCCATGGTTTCAAGTAAGGAATTGGCCAGTTAAAATCAGTCTTACTTATTTGTCCAAGATTACATAAGTCTCCTGGCACTGAAACAAGGTAAAGTGAGCACCATGTCATCATCCAAATTCCTCTCTATGAACCTGGGCACAACAAACCCTTGCTTGATACAGTATTTGAATTGGAACTATGGACATTTAGGAACCTAATTTCCATGACCATGGTGATCTGGGGATTTTCTTGGGAAAACAAATGATTAAATATTAAGATACTCATATATTAACCATGGGGAATCTGAATCTATAAGTGTATTTGAGAGGGAATATAGTTAAACATACTTTTTAAAAAACAAATCAGTTGCAGTCATTTATCTGATTTCATTTTTCCTTTGAACAAATATATTTTGAACCTATTCTCTGATGTACTATTTAAATAATTGTTTTGTATTGGATAAAAAAAATCAGTGCATTGTTTTATTTTCCTGAATGCTTATATTCTTGATTTGGGATATTTCGGGATTGAATACATCATCCAGATTTTATTTGAATAATTTTTACAAAAATAGTGTGGCGTTACATATATGAGATTTATTTGGTCTTATTTGAACATGGATCTTATCAGGATTTCACTGATAAAGGGGCCAGGGAACACCTCACTGCCCTGAAATACTTTCATGTTTTGACAGTCTAATGCATCATCTCCCTGAGAGAGCATGACCCTGGGGGAATAAGGGTGGGAAACAAACCTGTTTCTTATTTTAACCTTACCAATTTACATTATGCTTAGCACAAAGCAATATTCAACAATGTTTTTGGAATGGTGCATGTTTGTACCATTTTTTGCAGCTGTTTTAAAAAATTTGTAGCATGTTCATATTTAACTTATTTTAATTCACCATGATAAATGTGTTTCATATAACATGTTAAACATAAACCCATACTAACACAAATTTATGCAAAGAACTTTAATAAAAGGGAAATGTGTAGCACCACACAGCAAAAATACATGTAGATCATGATACAAATCAGAAGATGTTATATTAATATGGAAATAATTATGAATAAAATTCCTGTTTTCATAAAATTGTTTAGGAATCAATATCTATTCATTCTAAACTAGTTCTCAAATCTACCAAAGGTTCTGGAATTGTTTCATAACATATTTTGATTGAACGTTATTTCAAATTGCTTCCCTTATAATCAAGGACTTTACCTAGTACATTGGAGTTGTTTTATAATTATACTACTTTGGGAATGGAATTTGTAATTTCTATAAATCTATCAGTGAATAAATTACCATAAAAGCTGTCATTCCTCAATGTATTTCTTATAAACTAATTTCAATTGAAGCTCTCATTTGGAATGTTGCCTTAATTACAGACATAACATTAGGTGTTGGGAGAGGAGTTGGGGAAGAATGGAATTTCTTCCATTTAGGTTAAGGATGTCTTTCTGGTGAATCTGAACTGACACAGTAGTTTTAGCATATCTACCTCATTTATCAGGTGAAATACTTTATATCTGTCCTATTTTTATTTTATCATGTGTTCATCAATCTAAATTGTTCTTATAAAGATATTAGGATTAAATATATTTGCTTGAATATGTATTTTATATTTAGAGTTATTAGCTCAAGATTAGTCCCCAAATATTACACTGTTATTCCAAAAGGTAAGAAAAATGATCAAAGTTCATTATATATGATAAGCAATTTTTCAAATGATTTACCACATGTTGCCAAATATGTATTAGTGCACATTTGGCTACATCTTTACATCTTTTCATCACAGTATTTTAATAATTTTATTTCATTTAAATAATTTGGTATGTGTTGAAATTGATCTTTGACTTATTGTGAAGCTCCTGTTTCCTCATTGATGTATCCCCTATTTATATATTTTCCCACTTAAACAAATAGATCATTTTTTCTCATTGATGAAGATTTTTAAAATTAGAGATATTAAGTAATTTTCTTAATTGTTTTAAAAATTTCTTCTAGGTTCTTGATACAATTTATAATTTCATTAATGTAGTTTTTGAGGTGTAAATGATAATAAATCTGAACATTAAGCTTCACATAATTAAATGAGAATTCCAGGAGAACATAAAATGTTTCCAGTTTTCTATTTTCATTTTGTAAAATACATTTTACTTTCCTATATGTTTATTGAGTTCACATCTTCATATAATGATTTATTATAAGATATATTTTCTATTAGCTCCTTGGTCTATATTAGTCTTTCCTTTCTCTTATTCTGTGTTGCCCAATTGCCCCAATATCTTATATAATTTACTTCTGAAAACTCTCATATTTGCATTTCTTTCTTTTCACTCTCTTAATAATTTTTAACTCTCTCATTAGCTTGATAATTTTATTATGTTTCTTATTTAAATAATTCCTTTATGGTATGAAATATATATCTGAAATTTTGGTTGGACTTGCTGGAATTGGTTTATAAGGAATTAACATTTGATTTTTCTAACTCCTTCTTACATTCTATGATTTTCATTATATTTGATATAAAAATATAAGCCAGTTTTCAGTATTATCATATTAAAATATTGTTTTTATAAAATGAGCATTTATTATTAGTAATGAATAATGTTTAGAATACTAAAAATACTATTGTATTAGAATTTTACTAGTTTTGTATAACTATAATTTATGCAATTAAATATATTGAACACATTAGCAAATTCAAAATTTTTAATGAAATTTCAAGGCCTTGTATTAAAATAAAAGTAGTATAAAATTCAATTCCTTAGGTTGGATTGGCCATTTTGTACATTTTCCTTCAGTCAAAGTTAGTTTAATAAATATTACCATATATATTTATATATTTTTTTACTTTATCAAAAAATTAGAAAAAACAAAAAAAAAAAACAAAAAAACAGTTTGAAGTAAACAAAACAAAGGGATAAGAAAAAACAACCTGAAATAACTGCATTGCTTCCAACTCTTATATTCTAATTACTCATTCTCAAGATCTTTACAATGTCTGGCATACCTTTTATCTGGACTGTCAAAATCTCTTTCTTCACTTATAGGAGGAAATAAACATCAATTCATTCATAAGAATGGTGATATTCCTTCCATAAATATGTTAATATTACTTGTATTACCATATAAAGCCAATAAAATTTCAAAAATGAAAAATACTTTAAAGAAACATAAAAAAAATTATGCAGTATTTGGCCCAAACTGTCCTGACAAATTAACAACTTGTATGAATTATTTCAGTGAGATAATTTTTTTCAGTATATTCACTGAAAATATTTAGAAATGAGGAAAATAGAATGTGTGGGCAAATCATCTAAATTCTTTAGTTCCTTTCTTCATTTGAGTTTTACTTTCTGCAGTCAGTAAGATATTTATATCCATTTCATTATTGTTTAAAATGGTTATTGCTCAGTAGACACAGAGTCTGTTCTTGAAATGGGAGATAATTTCCACCTAATGCAAGTCAAGAAAATTCCACGGCATTTAGTAATCATCATTTATTGTCTTAAAGGACAATCAAGGTGATTACAAATTTTATTACCTTTTTTTTAGAAAAGCTGTGAGTTCACAAAAAATCATGCATAAAAATAGAATTCCCATACACCACCCCACTGCCAATACCTTGCATTGGTGTGGAACTTTTGTTTCTACTAAAGATAGAAAATTTTTATAAGTTGTACTATTTTTTAACAGTAGCTACCTTTGTTATGATCAATGAAAGATTATTAACATAATTCTATTCATCATCCATTATTTAAACTAGGGGTATTTTTCCCATATACTGTGGATTATTACACAATATTGTACATTTGTTATAATACATGAAAGAACATTCTTATGCTTGTACCATTAACTATAGTCCCTCATCTACAACAGGGTTCACTATGTTGTCCAGAACTATGTTTTATCTTTTAGTTTTATCACATTTTTATTGTTGAATATAACATATATACATATGAGTGTCACATTTTTATTGTCAAATATAACATATATACATAAAAGTGTCACACTTTTTATTGTCAAATATAACATATATACATAAAAGTGTCACATTTTTAATTGTTGAATATAACATATATACATAGAAGTGATAACTTCCCAAGTGCAATTTAGCAAGTAGACAGCAAATTTCAAAGAATGTTATGGGTTACAGTTCCACAGTTTCAGATTTCCCTTATTGTGAAATATATATGCAAAAGGTTAATAACTTTCAAAGTATGATTTAACAATTATATAGAAAATTTCCAAAAATGTTATTCTAGTAATATCTACTTCCTAAAATTTCCTCTTTTAACTGCGTTCATTGCTGTTAATTACACACACAATAAAGTGGAACCATCAACAACATCTGTGTCCAAAACGTCACCATTAGCCTAAATAGAAATTCTGTACAAGGTGAGCATCAACTCCTCATACTCTAACCTCCATCTGTCTGCTGTTTACCTGTGCTCTAGATTCTAATTCTATAAGTTTGCTTAATACAATTCCTTCATAAATGTGAGATCATACAATATTTGTCCTTTTGTATCTGACATATTCCCCTCAACATAATGACCTCAAGGTTCATCCTTGAAACATGTATCAGGACTTCATTCTTTTTAAAACTGAATAATATTACATTGTCTGTATATACAACATTTTGTTTAACCATTCATTGGTTGACAGACAATTGGGTTGCTTCAGTCTCCTGTTAATTGTCAATAATGACACTACGATCATCTGTGCAAATATCTGTTCAAGTCCCTGCTTTCAGTTCTTTTGGATATATACCTACTTGTAAGATTGCTGGGTAATATGGTAAATCTATACTTTCAAGAAGACTGAGTATTAGGACTTCGGCATATCTTTTTATGAAACAAATTTCAATCCATAATAGGTATTGTATAACCACACCTCTCCAGAAACAAAACAAAACAAACAGCAGCAACAACAGAAATCCTTGCCTTGCTAACTTGCAACAGTTTCCACTGAAGCAGACGCTTGCTAACCCACTTTCCATGGTAGCACCCCACCTCTGTTTGATAGAAGTTTCCACTTCCCTTTTCTTAGAACCCACAGCACCTTATGTATATTCATAAGACCCTTGCTTCACTACAAGTTGAGTTCCTATTTTTACCCACCCCAGAAAAATCTGCTCAACTAGTTTAACCACAAGGACATGAACAGTAATTACGACCCTAACCTGAAAGTTACTTTGCTTCATTATAATACAAAAAAATCACACCCCAGGGAGAGATTTAACCACCATTTCTTTAACATATCATGTGGATAGAAGCATGATTTAACATGACTTAGCGCTATGCAATGCCCTCCTAGAAACTTCCCTGAGAGCTACAACACCTTACCCCATTCCTTTCCCTGACCCCAAGCCAACCCGCAAATTAACAAAAAACAACAACAACAACAAAAAAAAAAAACCCATAAGCTTAGCAGCACACAGAAATTGATCTGAGGCTTGTCTCAAGGCTCTTTGCTTCTCAAATTCAGAAATAATCTCTTTTCTCTTTCCCAAATCCTGGTGTCACATATTGGTTTTCATGCATATTGGGTAGAAGAGCCCATTAGAGTGACAATGCTATCAAACTTAGAATCATGTATATATTAACACTCAGCAGTTAAACTTCATGAATTTTTCCTCAAGAAATAGTGGAAGTGTTGCTATAAGGAAACTCAGTGTCCAGAGTCCTGGCTAATAACAGACATGGACAAAAAATAGACAGTTGAGAAGGGAGTTGAAAGGTTGGAAGTCTCTCCTGGATGAGTAACGGGTCTATCCATTGTCCATTTTTGCAAGATTTGGGGGCTTTATTATAAATTCATATTTGCATGTGACCACTGACAATTTCACTGGGTTTAAAACAATTTGAAGGGCTAATCAAAGTCTTCAACAAAAAGAACTTTTCCCTTGGAAGGGAAATTTGGACCCCCCCCCCCCGATAAACCATATAGCTTAAATTATGAAAATCCCAGGGAAGAGTAAAGATCATCCTGAATCAAATATATACCCTTTCCTAGACCAGTAATTGTGTCTATGAAGATTGGGCTGGATATCATGTTTTAGGTGTCTGTTATGAACAGCTTTGTCAGAACCCCACATGGAAAGAGAGAGGAGGCATTTTCTGAATGAGCAGAAGTACAGTTAGCAACAAGGTGCATATGTTCAAATTTACCCACTTAGTCCCTTTCATTGCACTTAGAGCACCCAGATATCCTGTTGGGTGAGTTACAGATAGAAAGAAGAATAGGAGAAATTTAACCAATATCAGTTGACATAATTTGGAATTGTACTACAGTTTTAAAATACTGGCTATTTGGTGAATGTGAGGAAAGAGTAATATTCATTTATTGAAGATAAAGATGGTGCCATGATGCAAAGAAATAATTTTTTGCAGGCACACATTTTTATACATATTTCAGTTTATTTTAGGTCATATTTATTAAATATCTCCTCCTATCAGAGTTATGTACTATAGGATCATTTCTCCATAATATTCCCAATGGGCCTATTATCATGCAATTAAAAAGCCATTGATTGGATGTGTTTTGTAAAATATAGAAGGATATAAGCAAACAAAATATTAGAACAATAATATAAAGCCAAAATTTGAAATGGTCTTGCTAAACAGCACTTCTATAATTGCTTTTTATTTTTGTTGTGAGACACTTCTACCTATAAACTTAATATCTGATTATTTTCTTTTGCAAATGAGAGGAAATTTTCTGACTATTAAATATATGCTGCAAAACTAAGTAAGTGGGTATTTAGATATAGAAATTCATACCATAGAGCTGGGTGAAGGTGGAATTTAAAAAAAAAATTAAAAGGAAAAGACAGACCACTGCAAAGAAAAAATAGAATTATAAAACAAATAATGAGGAGTGATGAGACATCCTTATACCCAAAAGTGAAAAGTGATAGTTGCATAAATTCAGATATATAACAGATGATAGCATGTTAAATAAAGGAGATAATAGATTGGTTATTTTTTTCATTAACAATAAATGAAAATACATCAATAAATATATATGCAAATATGAAGAACAGAAGTAATATATGTACATGTCATTATGAAAACATTCCCAAAGAAGAATGTTAGAAGATGTAATACAGAAGAATGGTCTTCATTAACAATTGTAGGTAACTACATGAATAAATATTTATAACACTTCTTGTGAGATCTTTTTACAAGTACAAAATTAATGAAGAAAATGATAACTGTAAAACTGTATACATTAATTTTGTTGTGAATTTGGTTTATATACACATGGCTTTACATGTTTACATACTTGTGTGCATACATCTATTTATGTGTTAAATGTAAACTCAAAATTATTTGGGAAATCTATGTCAAGAAAAAATGAAATCCTTGGACACATTGTTTTCAATTTTGTATATTTATCAAGAAAAAAACCCATAGAAAGTGGGAGTTCTATTCATATATACATATATGCACGTGTATATATACATATGTGTGTATATATATATATGCTTGCATCTATAAATGTATAGTTATATAAATATGTATATACACATGTACATGTATTTGTGTGGTTATACATATAAAAATTAGAAAGGACCTGAATAATGGATGAGATAATATTTTAAGTAAATTACTATATTTAATTAGGCCAAATTGCTGTGGTTGATTAGGTAAATTTTATTAAATAATATAAAACATATTTGTGCTTCTGTAAATTAGTTAAAAGGCATGATATCACTTCTAAATAAAGTGGGGAGAATAGAAGAATCTACCTTGGTCCATTTTTGGAATAAAATGTTAGCTTAAAAGTTGGAAAATTATGTTATTAGTTATTTGTTATTACTGTTTTTTTAAATGATGATGGAATATTTTAAACTGCTACTTAGGGAGACTAGATATAAATCAGCACAAAGTAAATATTGCTTGAATTGTGCATATTCCCTCTTGTGTAATATCAAAAGACATTTGTGTTCCCTACTGTTTGCCAGCACCTCTAAATTTTGGGTGTCGCCTCACATACAGTATTCTGTTTCATATTTCTGTGAAGGGCAAACAAGGCTAAGCAGGAAGGAGTGGTCTGTTCTAATATCATTTGGTTGAAGGAATTTTTGTATGAGTTATCCCTATAAAATAGTAGTTTGGTTGCTGTGTGTTGTCTATTGGATACAGTAACATGATTCAGTATATGAGGTCCATCCTCTTATTTATTTTTCTTAATAACTGTCATTTTTTTAATAGGAGGTTTTCCTTCCCAGAACTTTCTTGTAAGCTTGAACAACAACTTTGTTGTGAAGACTGTAGATGAGGTGGTTGAGCATGGGAGTGACAATAGTGTAGAAGACAGAATATATTTCATCCTGCTGAGGAGTATGATAAGATTTAGGGAGTAAGTATTTGATGATACCTGCTCCATAGAAGAGAGACACCACAATCATATGGGAGGAACAGTTTCCCAAAGCTTTTCTCATCCCTAAGTATGATCCTAATCTCAAAACAGAAGAAAGTATCCACCCATATGAGGCCATAATGGCACACATTGGAATGAGGAAGAACACAAAGCTACTGAAAAAAACCTCCAATTTCATATAGAGATGTGTCAGCACAAACAAGTTTTAGGAGAGCTGGGATTTCACAAAAGAAATGCTGGATTCCCTGGGAGGCACAGAAAAGGGAGATTCAGGGTATATGTGGCATGGACCAGGGCATTGAGTAGAGCACTGATCCATGTGCCAGCCACCATGAAGGCACAGACCGTAGGGCTCATGAGAACTGAGTAATAGGGTGGCATATGGTGACATAGTGGCGTAAGCCATGACTGCCAGGAGAAGGCACTCTGCTACCCCAAGGGTTGTGAAGAGGAAGAGCTGAATCCCACAGCTGGTAAAGGAAATTGTATTCTTCCCAGACTGGAAATCAGTGGCTATTTAGGGACAAAATTGGAGCTATACAAGAGGTCGATGATAGAAAGTTGGCTTAGAAGAAAGTATATAGGAGTATGGAGTTGAGAGTTCAACCAAATGAGAATTATCATCATAATATTCCAAACAAGGGCCACAAGATACATTAAGAAGATGAATGGAAAGAGGAGATTGGGGGCTTGAATGTGGTGAAATAGCCCCAGGAGAACAAAGTCAGTAGTCTTATTGGTCCATCTCCCCATTCTCTTCTTCCTAATACATTACACTGGATAAAATAGACAAAAAATCTTTAGTTTAACCAAAAATTGGTCCCACTCTTATTTTAAATGTGCCGACTTCATTCTCATCCATAATCATACAATGATATATATTAAGTGTGTCAACTATGTTCAAATCTATCTCATTACCGCACATTGTTTTTCATTAGTAATACACTGATTTAAAATACTTTAAACCCAAATTACCAAGAAACAACATTCTCTGTATTTTAATGAAATACAGTGTGACACCTTTGAAATTTTGAAAATTTGAAAACTAGAATTTGATTAAAAATACAAATATAAATCTCTATATAAACTCTTTCTGTTTATCTGTCATCTATCAGTCTATAGCTATCTATATCTATCTGTCCATCTTTTACTTAATTATTCCTCCATCATCTCTGTATCCCTTTCTCTCTATATATATGTACCTATTAATTTACATAGATAGATAGATAGATAGATAGATAGATAGATAGATAGATAGATAGATATATCCAACCCAGAGATCTCAAATCATTTTCTGGTTTTGTATAGTCTTGATTTGCAAGAACTAGAAACTGCATGAATGAGATGGCAGTCAGAAATACTCTCCTATACACCTATGTGAAATGTGCTAGTTGCTTTACTTATGCCATTTTATCTTAATAGGATATCTGCAAGGAATTACTTTCCTTGTTTTCAAAAGGCAAGTTTGATTTTCAGAGAGATCAAGTGATTTTGCATATTTAGTCAACAAAGGACCAGAAACATAATCACATCTAAATGTCTCCAAGTTACCTTTCCCTTTTCCTCAGCATTTTACATAATGTGCCCTCTAAAAGAGAAAGCTCATTTAAGTGTTCTTTACTTGAAATCAAGACAGGTAATGTTGTATTTACTTTTTTGTTATTTGACAGTTGAAAACACAAAACCATCAAAATGGGACAAGAAGAACCCCAGAATCAAACCAGATGCCTGCTGTGTGAGATTCAATAATTTGAA
The DNA here is from genome assembly GCF_015220235.1 of Choloepus didactylus. NCBI lineage: Eukaryota > Metazoa > Chordata > Mammalia > Pilosa > Megalonychidae > Choloepus > Choloepus didactylus. Next base: position 22,080,674 of record NC_051317.1, on the reverse strand, counting down.
TCCACATACTCAAAAGAATGTTGAAGATATGGCAAACTATGAAAACAATGGAAACCAACAGACAATCAAAAACTGCTATTAGTATTATAATTTGGCCAGAGGGCTTGGTAATGTACTTCACCTGTGGTTAATCCAATTGAGCTCTGTGTGAAGGGAGAAAAAAAACTACCTTGTCCAAGGGGGAATATCCTAGTCAAAAGGGAGGTAAGTGGAAAGAAACTTTACTGACTCAAAGGCTAGCTTGTGGAAGCAAGAATGAAGTGAATAAATTGGATAATTTTGGTAATAAACAGCCATTGCATTGTTCAAGTTGTTCCTCAAAAATTGGGTCATATAAAACACATGTATGACAACATCAAAAAATGAATTTCACTCAGTGCTAAAGAGGACTGGTCCCTTTACTGAAAAAGTGTAATCAGAGTCACTGTTTGCCACAGGCTTTAGAGATTTGCTTCTTATGGTTGTAAGTATGCCCATCTCCTATGAAGCTGTATCTAGGAAATTCCATATAATTCCACATAATTGACATTGTCTCCTTAAGAAGTTATGTCCTCTGGATTATAAGATTACCACATCACATGAACTATGTTTATTTCAGGGGTAAAAGTGTATATATCATTTCGTACTTCTCCAACAAATATGGACAGAAACACAAAATAACTGATCGTTAGAAAGTAGTTCAAATCACACTGCTCATTAATCATTAATCACATACTCATTAAGCATAAGACTCATTACTCTTCCCAAACACAAAGGAAGCTCTTCACTGCTAAAAAAAATGTAAGTTCTGATTTGTATTTCAACAATGTAATTGTTTACTTTAAATATTGGGCTTTAAACATTCATATTAAAAGATTGTAAAATAAGCACAATGAATACATAATATTTTAAAAATAGCAATACGTATGATATTTGTTTCAGAGTTTTATTTTCAGTTGGTAGTTTGAAAATTTAGTAGATATTTAACCTTATGCAAGCATTTTCTTCAAAGTTAACTGAACTAATGAAAAAGGTCCTTGATTCAAGATCCCTTTGGAATTTGTACTTATACGTGTCTTTACTCTCAGGGTTTGTGAAACGACGTGCATTTTGTTCTCAAAGTAAAGGAGAGAGACAGTAAAATAGTTTCAATAAGAAAATCAGAACAACAAACACACAGAGCAGTTGGATTGCTGAGAGCAAATTAATTCTGTTGTCTCTAAATGCACTTGCATTATTGAGTATAAAGCTATATAAACTGAATGGAGTCAGTCATTCTGAATCAGTGGCAAGTGTCTCACTGAGAAAAGCAGATGTAGACTAGGTAAGATAAGGAATATAAAATAGTTTATTATTAAAATTTTCTTGCCATATCCTTATTCCTCTCTAAGTTTGATGTTTCCCTCCTACAAAACGGATTTACAGAACCATCAAGATGCTTTTAACAGTTAATAAGAATTTTGGAGTTGGACTACTTCTTCCTTCTTTACAAAAAATAACTTAATCTATGAATCTCTAGAATGGCAAGCTTTTAGGAAATGACCATTTTGTTCTTGTCAATGCATGCCAGAGTGAAAATTCAAATGTAAGGAGGTAAAAATAATCACATCCTGTTTCAATTTTAACATAAAATGTAACTTACATAGTTCAAGTGATTTTCACAAATTATATTCCATATACTATTCCATAATTTGGTGAACAGATTATTTTTCTCATCAAAATGTTGATATACAATTAGTATTTTTTATTATGTTTAAAACAATGTATGATTTAATCTGCAGAGTCAATATATTCATTTGAAGTAACTAGTGGGATCTCAGGATATGAAGAGCTCACAGACCCATCCATCTTTATCTCAACTAATGATCTTGTACATTTTTAATTATGCATAATAAATCATTCAATTATCCATTCACTAATGCTTAAAAATTCCTGGGAGTAAAGGATCTACTTTTGCTTTATATACTTTATTTCCTATTGAATTCAATAAATTAAAACTTCTTGCAATTAAAGATTTTAAATTTAATTCTAATTTGAAACTATTTAGAAGGTATTAAATGACTCTGTATCATGTTTTTTTTTTTGTACTTCAGTATTGTTTGGACAACATTTCTTTTGTTACTGAAGAAACTGAACAATATATAGTATCAGACACGTGGTAAATAGAACAAAATGGATATTAAAGATCTGCACAATTTTGTTTCTATTTATGCTGATTCCAAAATTATAACTGATTAATATGTAACCTTACCTTTAGCTGTGTTGCAAAAGTAAGGTTGATTATGTTGAATGAATTAACTGTTCACATAAGAATAACATCATCATGCCTATTATCGTTTGAATTGTTTTGGTTTAAAAGTATATCTTATTTTCTTTTCAGAAATACTAGATACAGACTATCTTACCTTTTGTTTTTCTTTTCCTGAAAATATCACCAGCTCTCTATTTATGTAAAAAGAAATGCTGCACAAAAAGTATTCAAGACAGATTCATCTTCCTTTGATGCTGGCCATACATCAGCCATGAGCCAAGGAGTTTAAATACAACATGAAGTTCTCTAGTACAGATGTTTGGCCCACTTTACAATTCTAACTGCACTGTCCTCAGAGAAAATGTCCCTTGTCTGCCCCTCTGTTCCCTTAGGTAGGCCAAGCACAATTATTCCATTTGTCCTTCAAATGCCAAAATTAAGCAAATGTGTTCTCCTGGAGGTAAGCAAAAAAAATAACGATCAGTCAAGTATGCATTCATTTAGCATCTGAGAACTGGAAAATTGTTGGGGTGAAATCCCTGAAGAATTCAATAGCTGCTACCTTGAATCCAAAGTGAGTGGGTTTCTTTCCTGGGTTCACCACTTATTAGTGAGTTCAGATATGTTATTAACTTTTCTTTCACTTGGTACTTCATCTACAAAATGGGGATGAAAGCATGCATATTATAGTAGTTTGTGAGTATAAATTGACTGGATTACTAAAAATCTTTTGGAATAGTGCCAAGTGCATGGGAGACATTAAATGTTTTGTAATTTGAGGATGAGTTTTCTGATTTTATGGATTGGTATAATGAGGAGTGTGAGTTGATACATAATGTATAGTTTCATTTTTCCTGCTAGTATCATCAAATATGAAAATTAGAAACTTCTGTAAGTTGAACCATACTTTATTTAATGAACTGTGTTTGTGAATTCATCAATTTATTAAATATCAGGTCTCTCTTTAAAAAAATAATATATAAACAGTAAACAATATATAAACAATATATATGCACATATGTTATATATTATATACATATATACATACGTACACACACATGCTTTAAATATATAAAGAATGTTCATTGGCCTTTCTCATATTGAAATATTCATCAAAATTGTTATTTGTTTGTACATTTATATAATTTTACACATTTTATTAAAGGTTTCTGACATTCTAATGCCCAAAGTATACCTAAATATTTTTTGTATGTAAGTGGGGACTGAGAGATCTATAGCATTCCTAAGAACTGAGCTTGGTTATGAATGAACTCTCTGGCTGTGTATGGGATACTTGGGAGATTAGTTTTGGCAGAGCTGATTTTACAGTGAGTATGTGATATCCAACTAATTTAACTTTCATTGAGTGCTTCTCATATGCTAGAGAGAGTTATAACTGCTTTATCTCTGTATTATGTTCTCTGACCTCCGACTGCCCTCTTAAGGAGGCACTATGAATAATACCCACATTTCTCAAATGTAAAAATCACCTAATTTCAAACAGAGAGCAAAGAGTGGAGCCAAAATTTGATCATAGGTATCCACTACATGCCAGTGTTCATCAGCCATGTTTTAGAGCCACACAACATTTAAAATATCACCAAAGGTTTTTGTAATATATCAAGAGCATTTTAAAATACGTTAAAATAAAAATGTCACAAGAGTTAGTTATAACGATTTTCGTCCATGCACCCCAAGTTCTTCAGATCAATCACAGAACTAGAAACTTGACCCATGTGTTCTTTCCCACCTAAGACTGTTGCGCAAGAACTACCTAAAATACCTAGAAAAAAGCAAAACAAAAAATCAGCACAACAGTTACTAGAGCAAAGGCAGAGTTTGAAAACAATTTTTGAATTTTTTTCCAGTTATATCCAGCATTAATCATTTAGTACTCAAGCACCATTAGGTATTTAAATTGAATTACTGGAAAAATACTTTAGAGCTTTCTTGAGGGAGACTCAAGATTTTATCTGTTTTTGGTTCCACAGAAATATTAGAAAGAGAATTTTCCACTGAAAAGCCTTTTACACCAAATGAGCATAAATTCTTCTATAAATCAAATCACACCACTTGTAACATAAGTATCTCTCTTCACATGATGGGTTATCTCTTGTCAGGACCAATCACTTTCACCCAGGTCTCATTTCCTAACCTCATGGTGGATGCAAGCTGGAAACTACAGTTCCCAGAATACTATTCTCTGTATAGTTCATGTTTATCTTCTAATAAAGAGAGGGATTTCCCCACTTTTTGGAAGATTGGATGGGAAGAAAATGAGTTATCCTTTGAAGCAGGTAGGTGTGTGGACAGTATCAATACTTAACGCTGGTATTGATGTTCTTGTTTTATTTATTGTGAATATTAAGAAATAATTTTATCTCTGCAGACTTTAGAATATAAATGAGCCAGTGCCATTTGGTTTCTAAATTCTTTCAATCTGTTGCATTCCTATGTCTCATAAAAGTTGGAACTTTCTGTCTTTATCATAAGTAAAAATACTCTCTGTCACACTAAAGAAATACTGAACTAACACAACAAGAGGTTTTAAAAAATAGCTGTCATTTAACAGAAGAAAAAATAGAGAAAAACTGCTGGAATAATAATGGCCAGTTTTTCTTCCCTGCTCCATTTTATGGTCCAATAGAACTGGTGCTCTATTCTTTCTACTACATATTCCTCCATGCCTTCTAATTTTTCTTTTACAACTTGAAATTATTATTTTTCTCTTTCTACTGTAGTAAATTTCAGAAACATTCTGCTTTAAATTATGTAAAAAATGATAAAGTTTTACCTCTGATTCTGGACAGGAGAATTGGATCATAAGTTCTCAGCAATTATTCCGTTTACTTATATGAACTTATTCTATTCACCAATAAAATGAGAAAATATGAGGAGCATGTTTAAATTAATAATTTTATATATTGACTTCAATCACATTTCTAGTTAAAATATACAAATAAACATAGAATAATTTTAAGACTACATAATATTTTCTAAATGTTTAACAAAACAGCCAAGCAAAGGAACCCAATTTATCATTAAAATTGACAGTAAAACATCATGAAATTCTTCAGAATTATTCATGGGAAATATTTAAAAATTTTGGGTGGATTCTTAATGTTTTGCTGGAAAGTGTTATTGCTTTGTTACTAATGACCTCAAAAGGAGATATTTTATGATATTGAATATAAAATGAACTAATTCAAAATGCAAATTATTTTGTTACATATTGAATGCTTCAACAATTCCCTTAGAATTCAAAGTTTTGTCTAATTATTAAAAAGGAGAATTATGTTTAGTTATTTTAATAAAATATATCTCTGCAAAAGGCTTTGTATTTCTGACATACATAGAAGGATTCTTCTAAGAATGTGCATAGGTGTAATAATACCAATCTCATGAAATTGTTTCCAGATTTTAGGAAAATGAAAGTGTCAACTCATTTCATGAGGCCACTATAACTTGGATACACAATTTCATAATTCCACTGCAAAAATGGAAAATTATGGATGAATATTTCTTATGAATTCAGACACATAAACCTACTTCAAAACTTTGGCAAACTGAGACCTGAGACATTTTAAAAGAAGTATACATAATCGGATTAATTACCAGAATAAAAATGTGTCTAAATATTGAAATAAATTTAATTACCTTTATTAATACATTAAATAAAAAAATATTATTGCCATGTCAATGTGTGCAAAAAAATTATTTGTTAAATTTAACATGTATTTATGTTAAAAATTCTGAGAAAACTAAGAGAAGACTTCATAATCTGATAGGGGTAATCTACAAAAAACCTACATGTATCATACTTTATAGTGAACTGTTGAAGAATTTCTCTTTGAATTTTGTGAAATATATCCATAATATTCACTGTCTATTTTATTCAATATTACTCTAGAGCCAGAAAAAGAATAGCATATATATTTGAGAAGAATAAGTAAAACTGACTTCATTAATACCTGGCATAGAGTTGTACATAGAAAATCCAAAGCATCTGGAAACATTCTCTTTAATCTAATAAGTAATTTTGGCATACTTCCTAAATATTAATCAACATAAATCAATTGGCAACAACACAAAAATAAAATAAATTGTATGATGACATTTATAATGTGTTCAAATTCTTAGGAGGAATTCGAAAGAAAGATGTTTAAGACTTCTATATTTGAAAGTAAATAAAACCTATCACTGAAAGAAATGAAGGAAGTTGTATATAAATAGAAATATACTCCATTTTCATGGATTAGAAAACCAATGATGTGAAGATGCCAGTTAGCCACAAACTGAATTGGAGGATTCAATGCAATTCCAATTTATGTCATATCTAATTTGAATATGAAGTTTAAGGAAAAAAAATAAGGATTAGTTTTTGTATACGTGATATTGGAGGTACATTTAGTGGCATATTTCCTATTCTTCTGGAAACTAAGATTCTAAACAAGACCCTTTGATATAGAAGTATTTGGAATATACACTGCTGAAAAAATGTACACTTCTGTCTTTATGATGGAGAAAATTGTATTCATCAGAATGTCTACCATGGAGACTATTGAAGATCGATGAGAATGGTAATTTGGTAAGCTGTGTCTGTTGGTAGAGCCGAGGTTTCTGAGTAGAAGCCATCCAAGGGGATAACAGATGATCAGATGCTGTCCAAGGAACTTCCCTTTAATTAACCTTTGTTTGTTTTTTGTTGTGTGCTTTGTTTTATTCTGAGTTTAATGTGAAATGCAAGTATCAGATCTGTGCTAATTGCTCTTCAATAGAGGAATTTATTTTTTCCTACTAAGCCTTTTTCTCTACTTTTTGTCCTCTGTTTAACCAAATCTCTCTATATATATTTGGAATATTTGTAATATTGTTTTGAGAGCTGCTATGATATTAAATTGCCTGTAATATCCTCATATCTTTTACTAGTTTTATTTGAGTCATTTTTTATATCTCCATTTAATTTTCACTTCTTGTGGAATATCTCCCCCTGACACCTGTTGCATCACTTTCTCCTCGCATTTTATCTTTTCCAGCTTCAGCAGGATTAGAAGCCTTTCTTCTTGAAACACATTCTATCCCATGCATATCTCTGTAAGAATACCTTTCACTGAATCTTGATGATCTAATTTTCTTTCTCTCTCATCTGTACACATATTGAGCGGAGGGACTATGTACACATCTTTATATGTCCCATACTTATTCTTCCAGGAACTTCTAGTTAATTGATCAATGAGTACCAATAATTTAATTAATTAATCTGTGTGTTATTGCGTAAAAGAATTTTCTTTGCAAAAAAAAACAAGAATGGCAATGCAATACTTGATATTAAATAGAGTTATGGAAAGCCAAATTTTTAATCTATGCTTTGGATTGTTTTACATCAGGATCATATTTTTAATGCTCTTCTGCTTCAGCTTTCTCTATTATTGAACACCAAATTGTCCATGATTTTAAACAGCAAAGATTTAAGATTTTAAAGAGTGAGGTAGTAATTTGAATCTGCCTTATGGATTCACCTAGACAGTTATAACTCATGACACATATGCTTTACCTTTCCTTCTCATTAATCTTGATCAAATATAAAAAGATGATCCTTTGTGCTTTTTTGTCCCATTTTTGTGTGAATTTAAATGGCTTACATCTGGAGGTAATGAAAATTCTGAGCTCTTTCCTGCCCCATTATGTAGGCCCAGCCTCCCATATGTGTATCTGTGAAGAGGGACCCTCAGGGGTTGTGGCCTGGTGACCAGAAGCAGGAAGGTGTGTGGGTTGGGGGAAGGGCTGAGCAGAGCTCAGAGTTCAGCCGTGAATGATGCCCAGGTGGTTGGGTTGGTCTGGGCATGTCTATAGTGTGACAGAGGCTTTATTTGGAGGGTCAATTTTGATATTCTCTGTCTGGAGACTATGTTTAGTTTATTTATGTGTTTGTTGACACAGTAGTAGAACTAGGTCACAGTGGGATGTGGATAATTTTGAAATGTTTTTCTCCACATTTGAACACAGCAGTGAATGAAAAGGCTTTACCTCATTTACACTGAATATTAATCCAAAATCAATAGCAACAGCAAGAAAAATATCATGATTAAAATAAATATATATTGAATGCTTGTTGTTTCTCAAGCAACACTGTGAATTGTTTGCAAGTATTAACTTGTTCAATTCTCCAAAATCATCCTTGGTGGTGGGTATTATCACCAGCCACAGTAGAAATTCTGGAGTAAATTGCTGAGTAATTAAATGAAACAATAAGTAGCTGGTTCTCCTATTCAGACTACATCATCCCAAGTGCCTATACGTCCCCACACCTGACTCTACTTTAACTCTCTTACACAATATTTGGGACCCTAAGGAGATCCCCAACTTTATATGGCAGAGTTCTGGGATTATAAATTTCTTATACTCATGTGAGTAGTTTGCTTTTGTCAGTGCTTGATACATTTACAATTTTTTTCATGCAATATCAAGTGGGGTATTAGATCTAAATTCAGAGGCAAATGTACCCTGATGCCAAAGACATTTAAACTTCAAGGCTTGTCATTTACACAGGAATCTTCCAAATCCATAGCTTAATTTTGTATTTGTATTTCTGTTTTCTTTTAACAAAAGCACTGAAGATTGTAAAATTTCATGCTCCAAGAACTTGGATATGTCACTTTGATATTCTAAAAATAATTCCATCAGTGGATGTAACTGAGGCAAGCGATACCCATCTATGGGTTGTAATTCGTCACTTAAAATCTGTGATTTTGATTCCATGATGACATTTTCTCTTAAAATTATAATTCAATGTTGTCTGACATTTTCTTTTGGTGGCAGGTTTTATAATATGTTTTACAGAAAAATGAGAAAAATGATATTTCAAACTAAAGAATAACACATGTTAAAGTCAGGGAAAATGAACATAAGAGAAATTCCTATTTAATAGGAACTAATGATGTAAAGTGAGTTATTGCAGTATAAGACTGTGTGTATTCTCTCTGATTTCTAACCTACATCACCTTAGCTATTGTTATTTTACTTTCTTTTTTCATACATGTGTTCCCTAATACTCCATGGAATTAGGTAAGTAAATTGACTGATTAAAATCAACCTTACTTTAATTTTCTGTTACCATATACACAATCTAACATTCCCCCCTTTAATGGTAGATATGTATTTCAGTGGTGTTAGTTGCATCCACAGTGTTGTGCTACCATCACAGCCATCCATTACCAAACAAAACTTGTTCATCATTTCAAATAGGAAACTACTACATTTTACACCTTAACTTCCCATTCACTATCCTCACCCCAACCCCTGTTAACCTATATTTTAGATTCTGACTTTTATTATTCTAATAGTTTTTTATTTGAGTTTGCTTATTCTAATTCTTCCAAATCAGTGAGATCATACAATATTGGTTCTTTTGTGTCTGACTTATTCTGCTCAACATGAGATCCTCAAGGTTCATCCATGTTGGTGCATGTATTAGGACTTCTTTCCTCTTTCAGCTGAAAAATATTCCATTGCATGTATATAGCATATTATATTTACCCATCCATCAGCTGATGGACATTTGGGCTGCTTCCATCTTCTGGCAATTGTGAATAATGCCACTATGAACATGGGTGTGCAAATATCTGTGGAGCCCCAGTTTGCAATTATTGTTGGTATATTTGTAGTAGTGGGATTGCCAAGCCATATGGTAATTCTTTACTTATATTTCCAAGGAATCACCAAACTGTCTTGCACAGAGACTGCGCCATTTTACATTGCCACCAGGAGTAAAGGAGTATTTCTATTTCTGCACATCCTCTTCAACACTTAACTATTTTCAATTTTTTAAATGGCAGTAATTCTTATGCATGTGAAAAGGTATTTCATTGTAGTTCTGATTTGCATTCTCCTGAAGGCTTATGACTTTGAGCTTCTTTTCATGTGCAATCTGGCCATTTTTATGTCTTCTTTGCAGAGATGTCTATTCAAGCCTCTTACCTATTGTTAAATCTGGTTTGTCTTTTTATTGTTAAGTTAAAGAATTTCTTTATATATACTGGATAATAATCCTTTATTGGATATGTGTTTTCCAAATATTTTCTCCCATTGTGTAGGTTGTCTCTTAAATTACATAATAAATCTTTGAGGAACAAAAATTTGTTTGTTTTTCTTAAATAAGCATACTACTAACAATTAGTTAAAAAGCATAATATCATCAAAATCAAGTGGTGAAAACAGAAGAAAAATGTATGTTTCTGGGTCACACTTGAATGTTATATTCAGAACTAAATGTTACCTTCAGAATTTCAAAACTTATGAACAAGTTATTATGCATGTTTATTTTAAATGATGCTACAATTTTAAAAGACTGCTTTTTAGGGAGAATAAGTATAAAATTCAGCATAGAGTCAATATTTCCTAGATTTTACTTTTTTCTTCATGTCTAGTATCAAAACACATTTGTGCTCTCTATTGTTTGCCAGGAACTGCAAATTTTGAGTGTCTTTCCTCAAAGATTTGGTCATATAAAACACAACATCTATTACATCATGAAAAAAATTCACTCAACACTAAAGGAGACGAGCTTCCATACTGGAAAAGTATATTCATGTGAGTCACTTGTTAACCACAGTCTATATTGACTTGCCTCTTCTGATTGGAAGAATGTCTCTCTATTATGATAATCTATCTAATTCCATTCAATGCCATATAATTAACATTGACACCTTAATAAATAAGACATCTGAGTTATAAGAATACTGTATTACATTAATTATGTTTACTTCAAGGAGGTAAGCCTCTATATCAGATCATAGTTCTCAAACAAGTATGGAGAGAAATACAAAATAACTTGTCAGCTCTTCATTGCAAGAAGAAAAAGAAACATTAGTTCTGATTGTATTTCAACAACAAAATTTTTACATTGATATTGGATTTTATCAATTCATATAAAAGAACTCTAAAATAAACACAGTATAATGTAAACTATATAGAATTTTAAAATAGGAGTATACATGACATTTGTTTCAAAGTTATATTTTGCAGTTTTTTCTTTGAAATTGAGTGTCTATTTATTGAATTATTTCTTTCAAACAATTCAAGTCAAATAAGAAAAAAAGATACTTGACTCAAGATGCATTTCGGATTTGTTTTTATACGTTTTCTTAACTACTGGTGTTTGGGAAAGTGCTTGACTTTCGTCACAAGTAAAGGACATAGAGAGTAAAACTGGTTCAATAAGAAAACTTGAACAAAACACACACAAAGAAGCTGGATTCTTGAGGGTAAATTAATTTTGCTGTCTCTAAAAATAATTGATTTCTTGAGTATAAAATATATATATATATATCAAATATATATATATTGAATAGAGTCAGGCATTCTAAATCAGTGCCACATGTCAACTGGAAAAATGCAGATGTAAACTAGGTAAGACAAAAGGAATATAAATAGTTAATTATTATGAGGCTTTCTTGCTATATCTAATCATCTTTTAGTTTGAGTAATAAATCTCTAAAACTGTCCATTTTAAAACATATTCAATTAATATGTAATAACAATCTATTGTTTGTGAATCAAATATTGCTTGACATAATGTTTCTTCTCTTGTTATTGAAGAATCCCTGAAGGTTCTTCATGAGACATATGGCATCAGACACCTGTACTAAAGAAAAAAAAAACAAACAAAACTGGTACTTAAGAACTGCTCAGTTTCACATATATTTATACTGACTCAGAGATTAGAATTCATTAAGATGTAATACTACGTTTTGATGTGCTGCAAAAGCAAGGCTGATAATGTCAAATGAATTAAATATTCACATAATGATAACATTATCATAATGCCTGTTTTGCAATTGAAATTTTATGGCTTAAAAGTAAATCAAACTTTCTTTTCAGAAATAATAGACATAGACTAACTTACCTTTTATATTTTTCCTAAGATATTACAAGAAATCTATCTATGTAAAGGGAGGTGTTGCATAGGAAATTATCCAGAGACATTCATCTTTTCTGTCAGTGCCATACATTACCAATCAACTAAGGACTTTACGTACAACATGAGGTTCCCTACTTCAGAGGTTTGGTTCAATTTACAATTCTACCTGCACTTTCCTCAGAGAAAATGTCTCTTGTTTGCCTTTCTATTCCCTAAGGTAGGCCAAGCACAATTATTCTCTTACCCTTCAAATGCCCAATAGCAAGGCTGATATTTTGGAAACAAGCAAAGAATATATCAAACAGTCACAGAATAATTAACTGACCAGTCCAGCTAAGCTAACTCCATGTGAGAACTGGAAAATTGCAGTGGTGAAATCTCAGTGTAGAATTGAAGAGATTCTGACTTGGATCCAGAGTGAGTGGGTTTCATCCTGGCTCCATCAGCTATTAGTGACTTCAGATATGATTTTCCTCTGATCTCCAAAATGGGAACGATAAGAGCATGGCTGTTATAGGATTTGTGAATATAAAGGAATTGATTAATGCAAATTTTGTGCAACAGTGCCAGGTGCATAGGAGAAACTACATGTTTAACAAAATTAGCAAAGTGTTTTAATTTTGTGGATTAGTCAAATGAGGAGTTTGAATTGATCCATAAGGTATAGTTTTACTTTTCCTGCTGGTATCATCAAATACACAAAAACCTGAATAAGGGAAAACATATTTTATTTAATGATATAAATGTTTGACTCCACAAATGTATTGACCATCAGGCCTCTCCTTTAAAATTAAACAAGCAAACAATATACATTTACACATATATATGTATATATCTTGTAGACATATTATATATATATGGACATATATAAAGACACACAGCACAACTTCCTTTGCTTTTCATTTGAAATATGCATCACCATTGCTCTTTTGTACATTCATGTAATTGGTAGTCCCCAATACTTGTGAGAATATAAGAAATTCCCCAGGTGGGGAAGTTAAGTATTTCTACATTTTTCCCCAGGGGGTTTTGCAAATACTTTTTTATTATCTGCCCAAATTATACTGGGATGTATCAGGGCTTCACACTGACCTGTGCAAACAAACCAGATCTCTCTTCCTATTCAAGTTTCCATGTAATTATGGTGTTTGAATATACTGACCATAAAATTAAATTATATAGCATGCTACAGAAACTATAGATTTTCTACCAAATAAACATCTCTTCCTTCAGTCTCACACAGAAGTTGAAGTTTTAAAACAAGTCAATACAAACCTTTACCCTATCTTCTGATTTACCTTAGTTCAAATAAGTAGAAAAATGGGAACAGAAAAATATATGAATAATGGGGGGTGGGATGATTTGAGTGATCTTTTTTACTTTTATTTTTATTTATATTTCTTTTATATTATTTTTTGGAATAATGAAAATGTTCAAAAATTGTGGTGATAAATGCTCAACTATATGATGATACTGTGAACAATTGATTGTACACTTTCGATGATTGTATGATATGTGAATATATCTCAATAAAATTGCAGGAAAAAAAAGTCATGAGAATTCTGGAGTGGAGAAGAATGGCATTGTATACAAAGCATTGAATCTACCCTCCCCTGCTCATCCTTGATACCCAAATCTCAGAGACCCTGCTGAAATTCCATTGTCATGCTTTATGGACCTAAGTATTTATAAGCCACCTCCTTGGCACTTCTCTCACTGTTTTCCACATGGTTCACTTTCCACAGCCAGCTGCAACTGTGAGACAATCATCTCCTGTCAGTAAGTCCCAATTAATCCCATGTTCAATTCCATGCCTGGTGTGTTTTTCAGTCTTAGGGCTAAGCTGGGTTGGAACACTGTGATTATATGATGCTAAACTAATTTTAACTTTCATTGAGAACTTTTTATAAGGGCACAGAGTTGTAAGTGATATATATACATAATCCTAAGACCTTCCATTGTCCCTCTTTGGAAGGCACAATGAATAACATCTGCATTTCACAAACATAGGCAGTGCCTACTTTCACCCAGAGAGCAAGTAGTGGAGCCAAAATTTGATCATATGTATCCCACTGCAGTGCCTCTGTCCTTGTTGGCCATGGTTGACGGCCAAACAACATTTAGTGCATTACTAAACATTTGAGTTGAGTATCTTTATACTCTACTATGAATATTTTATAATCTAGTGTTAAAAAACGAGCACAACAAAATTAACAATGGGAAGATGCTTCCAAACAGACCAAGTTCATTACATAATCATATGATTAGAAACCAGCCCACCTGCTCTTTCTCACCTGAGCTTGTTGTGCAAGAACTACTGAAATATATAGAAAAATCCAAATAAAAATACCAGCCCTACACCTGCTAAGGCAAAGACAGAGTTTGAAAACAATTTTTGAATAAATTTGTCCTTTTTTTCAGTTAAATCTTGGATTGTTTATTTAGCAATGGGCATCATTAGGGTTTTGTTTTTATTTATTCTAAAGAATGTTTGTTGTTTGATAGCCAATGACATCACTTCTCTGTACAAAACTCAAAATAATTTATATAAATTTTACATTCAAAGCTGTAAAATTGGATTCAAGATTTCTATATAAAACTGTGTTTTTTTACAGAAACATTTTGAGAGCATTTAGTGTGAAAACTTGCTCTTTACAATAGTAGAAAACATATGACATATTTCACAAGCCAGCCTTTATGAAAAAGACAAATAAGTGGAAATGTAATCAGTGTGCTAAATATGAAGATTCAATTGAAGTGGATCTATACAGTCAACATAATTCCAAATAAAACCTCTATAGGTTTCTTCTTTTTATTTGGAGATTTGACAATTTATTAAGGTAAAAAGGGATTTTCTGTCATATATTTTTTTTAAAATTTTTATTCTAGTAACACGTATACTCCTAAAATTTCTCCTTTCAACCACATTACCATATGTAATTCAGTGCTGTTATAGTCTCAATGTTATGCTACCATCACCACTATCGATTACCCAAACTTTAAAATCAACCCACATAGAAATTCTATGCAATATAATCAATAACCTCACAATCCCTTCCTCCAACATAGCCCTGGTAACTTAAATTCTAGATTCTTACTCGATGACAAAGAATCATGGAGTGCTTTTCTTTTTGGAGTATATAATTGAAAAAAATAAAATTTTGTGTTAGACTTCTGTCAAATTTAGACTTTTGACTGAAGTTCAGTAACTGAATAAAATAAATTTGGATTATACCTATACAGGAAACTGTTTTTTAAAAAGTTTTATTCAAACACCTTATGATCCATCCTAAGTGTACAATCAATGGCCATTGGTATAATCACATAGTTATGCATATACCACTATAGTCAATATGAGCACATTCTCATTTCTTCCAAAGAAAAAGAAACTCATACCAGTTATATCCCCCTATTATTGACACTTAGATTTATTATAGTACCTTTGTTACAATTAATAAAAGAATATTACAATGCTACTGTCAACTATAGACCTTAGTTTGCATCAATTGTATTTTTCCCATATAACACGCTTTTATTAACACCTTATATAGTGAGGTATGTTTGTTCTACTTCATGTAACAATTCTTTTCTATTTACATAATTAACCACCATCTTTGTCCACTCTGGGTTTCACTAAGTTATACAGTCCCAGTTGTTATTCTCTAGCTTTTCTTCAGGTGACATACATGACTCTAGAGTTCCACTTTCAACCATACTCACACTCAGCTTTTTTACTTACATTATTGTGCTGCCATCACACTATATTGTGCTATTCATTTCTGAACCTTTACAATGAAACTTATTGAACATTCTATACTGCTTAATCATCAATTTCCCAATCTCTGTCCACTTTCTCTCTATCCTATTGAATTTAATTCTCAGAGTTTGCTCATTCTAGTTAGTTCATATAACTGAGACCATAAAATATTTGTCCTTTATTTCTGGCTTATTTTGCTCAAAATAGTGTCCTCTAGGTTCATTCACCTAATTGCATGCCTTGTGTCATTCCTTTCTGCAGCCACACAATATTATATCATATGTATACACCACGGCTGGCCTTTCTGCTCCTCAGTAGATGAATTCTTGGGCTAACTCATCCATTGGCAATCATGAATAATACTGCCATAAACATCAGTGTGCAAAAGGCTATTTATTTACCTGATTTCAGTTCTTCTGAGTATAAACCTAGTAGCAGAAATATGGGATCATATGGCAAACCCATAATTAGCTTCTGAGGAACCACCACACTGAACTCCTAAGGGGCTGCACAATTTTACTTGCCTACCAAAAGTGAATAGATATACCTCTTTCTGCACATCTTCTCCAGCATTTGCAGTTTTCTGTCTTTTTTTTAAACAATTTTATTCATGCACCACACAATCCATCCTAAATGTACAAACAATGACTCCTTGTACAATCACATAGTTATGCATTCACCACCAAAATCTATATGAGACTTTCCATTTCCTTTGAAAAGAAAGAAAAAAAGAAAAATAAATCTCATTCCCCTCCCTTATATCTCCCTCTTAATGACATTAAATTTTGTATATTGCCTTTATTACAATTACTGAAAGAATATTACAACGTTAATGTTAACTACAGACCCCAGCTTGCATTAATTGGATTTTCCCATGTACTATCCCATTTTAAACACCCTGTAAAAGTGACATGCATTTATTCTTGTTCATGTAAAAACTTTTTTATATTTGTACAACTAATCACCATCATTTTACACTCTAGGTTTTGCTAAGTTATACAGTCCTAGTTTTTATCCTCATAAAGTGTTTTGACTACACTAATTATTTAATATAGTGAGATAATGCAACATTTTTCCTTTGGGCTATGACTTATTTAACTTAGCATAATGTCCACAGGTTTCATCCATACTGCCATATGCATCAGAACATCATTCCTTCTCACAGCTGAATAATATTCCTTTATATGTAAATACCACATTTTGTTTATCCATTCATTGGTTCATGGACACTTTGGTTCCACCCATCTTTTGGCAATTGAGAATAATGTTGCTATGGACATCAGTGTGGAAATATCTGTTTAAGTCCCTCTTTTCAATACTTTTTGATGCATACCTAGTAGTGCAGTTGCTATCATGTGGTAATTTTATACTTAGATTTCCAAGGAACAGTCAAATTTTCCTTCTTTTTCAAGATGGTTTTGGATATTCAGGCCACTACACTTCCAAATAAATTTGATGACTGGCCTTACCATTTCCAAAAGGAGGCTGCCAGAATTTTATTGATATTGTGTTGAATCTCTAAATTATTTCGGTAGAATTCACAGCTTATCAATATTTGGTCTACTAATTCCTGAACATGGAATTTTCTTCCATTGATTTCATTTAGCAGAGTTTTCATGTTTCCCACATATAACTCTTTTACAGCCTTTGTTAAATCTAATCCCAGAAATTTTATTCTTTTAGTTTCTATTGTTAATGGAATTTTTTTCTTGATTTCCTCCTCAGCCTGCTCATAAAGAGAATAGAAACACTACTTGTTTTTGTGTGTTGATATTGTACCCCACCACTTTGCTGAATTAGTTTATTAGCCCTAGTAGCTTTCTTGTGGATTTTTAGGATTTTCTGTAAGTAGAGTCATTCATATTTAAATAGTGAAGGTTTTAATTCTTTCTTTCTAATTTGGATGCCTTTTATTTATTTTCCTTGCTTAATTGCTCTGGCTAGGAATTCCACTACACTGAATAACAGTGGTGACACTGGGCATCCTTATATTGTTCCACATCTTAGAAGATAAGCTCACAGACTTTAAACACTGAGTATGATGTTAGCTGTGGGTTTTACATAAAGATCCTTTAAGATATTGAGTAATTTTCCTTCTATTACTATTTTTTAATGTTTTTAACAAAGAAATGATGCTAGATTTTATCAAATGAATTTTCCACATCAGTTGAGATGATCGTGTATGTCACTTGTTGCTGCATCTTGCTCTACCCTCTCTGTGACTGGCAGGAGGAACCTGAGACTTGCTGCTTCTGTATGACTCCCAAGCTGCACAGGACCAAGTGAGGGGTAGGGAATGAGTATGAGCTGGTGGTTCAGGATGGAATTTTCCTAACTGATATTTTTCTGTTTCTTTTGTTCAGCATTTTGGAGCCCTTCTCCTGTCTCTGCTGTTCTCCACAGTTCTAAGCAAGTGGAATTTGTCATTTTGTTCACTGAATCTCTAGGGAGACTCTTACAGGTGCTGCCTTACATTGCTAGGTTGTAGACCTCACCCTGATCAATTGGTTTTTACAAGTGTGCTAAGTACTTGCAAAAAGAAAAGTATATTGTCTTCAAAAAATTGTGTGAAAAAAATGGATTTCAACAAATAAAGAAATGAAGTTAAATCCCTACTGCCTTACTTATGCAAAAATCAACTTAAAATGGAATAAGAACCTAAATGTGAATGTTAAATGTATAAAAGTCTTAGAAGGTAACAAGGAAAAATCTTCATGACCCATGATTAGTGCAATGGATTATAAGACGTGATGTCAAAAGAACAAGCTAAGAAAAAAAAACAGCAATTTGTTTTGGCTTCATCAAAATTAAATTTTTCAGGCATCAATGGCATTATCAAGAAACTAAAGACAGCCTATAGAATGGTAGGAAGTAGACACAAAACATACATCACATAAGAGTTTAATATCCAGAATATATAAAAATGTTTGCAGTGAGACAGCAAAAATACAAAACACAAATGGAAAATGGGCATAAAAATTGGCAAAAATGAGAAAACAATGAGCTAAAATTCGGAAACAACACAAGTGCCATCAAGAAGCAAATGGGTAATCAACATGTACTACATTTAGAAAATGTAGCATCGTTCAGCAATATACTGAAATTCTGAGACATGCTGAAACTTGGAATAATATTAAAAACAGGCTCAGTGAAATAAACAAGGCACATAAGATATGTCTAGAAATATCAAATCCACAAGTGCAGTAAAGCAGGTTAGTGGTTACCATATTTTGTGGCATTTGGAGAAGAGGGAATATACATTCATTAAATATGGAGTGTGAATAATAAATTTATTAATTTATTAATAAATTAAAAGAAAGAGAGAAACTCACAGAAAAAGCAAATTATAATAACGTGATTTCAGATAACCATTACAACTTTGGAGAATGGGAAGTTTTTGATGAAGAAGATACATTTAAAAGTATGACACTTTGTCAACAGTAAGCCATTTTTATGTAGGTTGATGGTTCTGGAGTTATCTATTTTTATCTGCTTTGAAAATTATATTTATATGAATACTACTGTATATGAAATGGTGAATCATGAAATATATTAAACACTTAAATTTAAAAGTGGTTTTTATACCTAGGATACACTGAAGTATCCCAAAATTTTATTGGATGAAAATGAAGGTAATGTAGAAAATTTATAAAATGTTTAAATTATCTAATTTGTAAGTCTGGTTTAAGTGATATACAAAAATTAGAAAACATGATTTGAGTAAGATAAGATCTGTAAATTTAGAATGCCTATGTCTCTGTTTATATTACCCATTTGCTCATATATGTTTTCAATTTTTCATTAGAATGATAAGCACATTAATCATGGCTATTTTAAAATCTTTATCTTATAATTCTAACATATATGGTGTATTGATTCTCATACTCTTCCTCATTCTGTCTCTTCAGACCGTGTTCTTTGTCCTTTTGACTGTCTTTTAGATTATTTACTGAAACCAGACATTAAGTACTGATTAAAGGGCACTGAGGCAAATTGGCCTCTGGTTTTATCACAGCTTTCAGGCTGTTATGAAAAATATGACAGTGGGTTGACTTAACAACAGGAATGTATTGGCCCATGGTTTCAGGAGCTAGAAGGCTTGCTTCCTCACAGGGTCAACCATCAATCCCTGGGTTCCTTGGCTTTCCCATCACAGTGCAATGCCCTCTCCTTTCTCTACTGGGACCTGTTGACTTCCAGCATCACTCCCACAAGTGGCTTTCCCTTCATCAGTTGGGCTACAGCTTAATTCAAAATAACATTTCCAAAAAGTCTTTTTTTATACACCCAGAGGAATGGATGAACAGTAAGTACATTTTTTTTTTTCTTTTTGTGGTATGTACAATTCACCCTACCACTGTCCACCCACTGGGGCCTAAAAAGGCTTATATTTCCTATGTGCAAAACATTCATTCCACCACATCTCAAAAGCCATAGGTAACTTAATTAACAACTGTTACTAAAATCAGTATGGGGTATGCTCCTTCCTCAGCCAAAATTCCTCCCTGTCTGATGGACTTGTAAAATATAGAAATCAAGTTATTGCTTCCCAAATAAAATGATGGGACAGTGATAGGATAAATATTCTCATTTCAGAAGGCAGAAATTGAAATGAAAACAGGGGTCATGGGTCTTAAGCAAGTAAAAAACAAAGCAGGACAAACTTAATTAGATTGGAAGTTCTGAGAGTCATCCTTGCACCAGTGCTTTGTCCTCAGGAGGTCCTATAGCAGCAGCTCTATGCTCTCCAAGAGTTTGTTCAGCAGCCGTTCTCTCCAGGACAACAGAGTATAGGCATCACCCTCTCTGATGATCAGAATGGCAGCCACACTCGGCCTGAATGCAGTGGTAGAGGCCCATCATATCCAAGCATTGGGGAGGTGGCACTTTTCCAGACTACTGAGTTTCAAAACCTGCCTACTCCAGTGCTGGGGTAGATGTCCTGTCTCATTTAATCTCAGGGTATACCTGTCCTTTCCACACATGTAGATGATTATCTTCCTTTGGCCTGAGGATATATCTCCTTGGTCCAGACCTATGCATCCATATTTCTGTACTTGAAATCCTCCAGCTGTCAATTTGTCTATTTTCTGTTCCTTTTTATCCAAGTGCAAAATCTTACTGTTCATACCAGTTTTGCAAAAACCTTCAGTATTGCATGCAGTTCAAGGTTGTCTGAAACTTAGGAAAGGATAACTACATTTTAAATCCTGACTTCCACTGAAATGACTGGCTGTGTCCATGTTCAGCCACACCTTCTTTAACAAAGGATTGTCCAGTTAAACCCTCACATGGATCCCAGTTCTCATGAGTGTCATTTCCTGAAAACTCAAGGAGGAACCTGAAAAGGCCTCTTCTGGCCCAAAACTCATAACACATTATCTGGATAGGGTGATTATTTTCAAAATCAATAATTTCTGCCTTCTTTGGGCTTAATAGTTTAATCATAAGCTTATTCCTTTCCTCTCTTATTTTTCTGTAAACTGCAAGCAAAACCAGGCTGTACCTTACACACTTAGCTTGCCAATCATCTCAGCTAAATATCCTAGTTCATTGCTTACAAGTTCCATTTGCAGTTCAACATTAGGACACAACTATAGCAAGTTGTCAGCTACTTCATAACAAGGGTCACCTTCCCCCAAATTTCCAATAACAAATTCATTATTTCCTTCTAAGTTCCCATTGAAGGTACCTTTAACATCCAAATCTCTACCAATAGTCTCTGCAATGCAATCTAGGCCTTTTCTTTCATGAGCCACAAGGTTCTTCACTTTACTCATTCTCCAATGCTCAAGCCATTTCTACATTTTTAGCTGTTTGTAATAGCCACACCCCACTTTCCAATACTAAAAACTGTCTTAATTTCTTTGCTGATATGACAATACCACACGTTAGGGGGTTTTACCAAAAGTAATTTATTGTCTATGTTTTCCAAGGCTAGAAGGCTTGCTTCCTCCTGGGGTCAGCAGTGTTCTGTCTGGCAATCCTTGGGTTCCATAGATTTCCTATCACATGGCAATGCCTTCTCCTTTCTCTTCCAGGTTCTGTTGACCATTTCTGCCTCCACCACCTGGCTCTTTCTTCGTTAAGCCTCCAGGAATAAGCATAAGTCCCAGGTGATTAACGTTGGGACTTATATTCACCTGGGTTATACCTTAACTAAAAATAACACCTTCAAAAGGTCCTATTTATAATGGGTACATACTCACAGGAATGGATTAATATAAGACCATTCCTCATGGGGGGAACATAATTTAACCTACCACAAGTGTGAAGTTTTATGCTCATCTAGCCAGGAGTTAGGCTATGTTTACTGTTTGCTGTAGCTATTAGAGACTAGCATTTCCTCTGATTTCCTTGGTTTTGGTAAACTTATTTTCTTTTGGTTTCCCTAGATATCTCTTAAATAAGGATTCAAGTTTTATTATACAGAAGCTTTATTGAAGTTCTTTGGGGTGTGGGGTGAGGGGAATCATTGTATAATCCTATGATTGGGTTTCAGTCTTTTAGCTAAGCTGTGCCTCTGCACTGTGACCTTTGCAAATATTTCTCAGCTTTGTAATTCCTGCTCCCCCCTGCACTCCTGAGTTGAGAAAAGATATGTAGAGCTGTCTGGAGTTGTAGATTTCCCGTCCCACAAGTAAAAATTTAGATCACGATGGAGCTCAGTATTTCCCTTCCCCAACATGGAAGGGTAGAGATGGCTGCAATTCAGTATTTCCTCTCAATCACGTCACTTGGGATCTGATGAACCCAAGTAAGTTGTAGTCTAGGAAAATAATTTCTTCTGAGGGCAGTCTTTTTTAAGGAAAAGTGATCTATCTAGGAATATTTCAAAATATTTATTTTTCCTCCCTCCCTACTGGAAGTTCAAGGGGGAATTTTCCCAGTCTTTCATTGCAGGGAATTGTTATGCCTTTTGGAGATAAAGCTCTGAAAAGAATTTTCACGTATTCTTAAAACCACATCATCTTCTTAAAACTGTGTCTCCTGGTGTCTTTAACTTTCAAGATTGCCCACACTGAGCACCCACAAATTGGTCAACAAGAGTTCAAGTATTCCTTGTTGTACTGGCTCAAGCAGAGATCTCCTATTTCTATACTTTTCTACCACTTTATCAATGATCCACATTAACTCCTCTATTCTGTTCAGCATTTTTCTTGTTGTCAGGTTGAGAATAATGACTTCCAAATTGTTTAAATACTGGGCTGGAAACCGGAAGTCTGGGAAATGTATTTCCTAGCATTCAGAAATATTCACAAAATGGAGTTTTATCTGTATTCAGATTCTTCAAGAAATTATTATAACACGTTCTTTACCATAAAGTTCCAAGTTGAATAGATAGGCAGAAAGAAAGCCCAAATTGGTAATGAAAAACATTTTAACTGATCAAAAGTATCAATAGCCTAAAATTATTTAGAAATCCCTGTAAAAATTCTCTAAAAAAGTGTATAATCATTTAGTAATAAGGTTATATATATTAGACATAAGGAATTAATTCAATACGGTTACCTTTATTGGATATAAGTAATTAATTCACTTTGGTTACATATATTTGATATAATCAATTAACTCAACACAATAGTTAAAAATGAATGGGACACAGACAACATATACTTGGACTGATAGCCTTTCATCAAACATATATAAATATTAAGAAATCAACATGAAGAAGAGGAGTGGCTAACCTTATATAAATAAATCAACAATAAGATTTTAGAATCTAAATGGAACAAAATGTTTTTATGAGATACTGAACCTAAACTGAAGAAATATTGCAGACATGATGTCCTACCTGAAATGATTCAGAAATGTGATTAAATAGTACTATATGTTCAATTCTAGTGTGTATAGCATTCCACCTTAAGCAGGGTTGCATAGAGTTTTTTTCTGTGTTCACATAGATGTGAACCGTAAAATAATAGCTGAAATTCAGCACATGTCTCCTCTGGATTCAATATTTTTTTTCCTTTATCTTATAGTTAAATATAATGCAATGGGAGTATCCAGCTTACCTTTTGGAGCTTATATTGGTTTGCTCTGGATGAAATCTAACTATTTCTTAGAATTAACTCCCAGATGAATTTTTGATGGCCCGCTGTCCATATTTGAAGTTAAATTATGCAGCCTTCCTCTACAAACCCTATGATACTTGATTTAGATGTTTTATGTGAATAGGTTGGAGAAAAAGTCAACACAATCTCTGTATGGCAGACAAAGAGTTAAAAAAATTCTTACTTGTCATGTATAACATTAACTTTCACACACAAAGAATAGCCAAATTCAAAGCTGAATTTTAAAATGTGGAAATATTCATATTAGAAATGTGTTATCATTTATAAAATAAAAAATGATATATATTTTCAGTTTAAGCACCTATAACATGTTAACAATGCAAGATGAGTAATGAACATCCTCATACATTGTTGGATAAAAGATAAATACATATAAAGTTTTGTCCTTTCTGGATGTAGGTGTTGTCTTACTTTCCTATTCATGGCCTAACAAAGTACTACAAACTGGCCTTCTTAATACCACTGAAATTTATTGAATGGCTAGGTACACAGACCTGGGCATTAGAACTTCTTATCGAGGTGTTCTGAAGACTGTAGGGTTCTGACAGTGGCAGTGCACATCATCCCTGCCTCCTATGTGGCTATATATTTTCTCTCTTTCAGTGTCCAAACTTACTCTCCTTATAAGAATGACAGTTATTTTGCCCACCCTTTCCATTTTGCCTCAACATTGCCAATGATATATTCAAATATGCTATTTCCAAATAGGATCACATTCATGATACTGGGGGTTAAGACTTGAACATATCTTACTGAGGGACAAAATTCAATCCATAACAGACATCAAATTTAGAATCATGTATATGCTAGCAGTCAGCTTAAACTTCATGAATTATTCCTCAATAAATAATTGAGCCATTAAAAAATACACAGGAAATTCAGTGTCCACAGTGTCCTGGCTAATAAGAGACATGGACAAAAAAGGGAGGGTCTAGGAGGGTGTTGAATGTTTGGAAGCCTCTCCTGGGTGAGGAACAGGGGTAGCTCCATCTCCATCTGATAGTCTATGGTAGAAGTAGGCCCATTTATGTGAAATCTATGGACTTTTGTTTTTTTTTACTAGAAATGTATATTTGTATGCAAAAACTGCCAATTTAGAATATTGTTTCCATTGGTTTTCAAACTATTTGAAAGGCTAACCAAAGTGTTTTGAAATTTGAGACCTCCTGATTCCTAAATAGTTTAAAATATAAAAATCCAGAGGAAGGGAAAGCTCATCCTGACTTGAATCTATGCTCATTCTTAGATCAGTAATTATGATTAGTCAGATGGAGTAAATATTTGGCTGCCCATGGATAACATTATGCATTTCATTATGGTATTCAGTATTCTCTTCCTTACAGGCTTGCCAAAACTCACACTACAGAAAGAGAGTAGAGGTAGTTTTTGAATAGGTTAGCAAAGATACAGCAACAAGGGAGCATATGTTCAAATCTAATAAGTCACTTTCATTACACTTACAGGTATCCTGTAGGGTGGGTTAAAGTTTTGTGTATGGAATGACAGAAAGAAGAATTTGGGCTGTTTAATCACATCAGTTTACATAATTTTTGGCTATTGATACTTTAATCATAGTACAGTTCTAAAATATTGACTATTTGCTGAATGTGAGGAAAGTAAATTAATTAATAAGCTGAAGTGGTAATGGTAGGAGGCAAAGAAATAATTTTTTGCAGGCACACTTTATAATACATATTTTGATTTATTTCAGCTCATATTTATGAACATGTTCTCTTAACAGTGAAGAGTCCCAAAGAAGAACATTATAAGACACACAAACCATTTCAATGGTATGTAAGTAAATAAGTAAATATTTATCCTGGTGAGGTCCCTTTTTCACTTAAAAATTAATTTAAAAATATACTGCACATCTTAAATTTTGTTGTGAACTTGGTTTTCACACACCAATAGTCTTACAAAGACATTCATTTTTATACCCAATCTATTTGATGTCTTAATAGTATGTAACTCCTAAAATTTAATTTGTAAATATATACCAAGAAAAAATAATGATATCATTGGAGCCATTATTTTCACTCTTGTATATTTATCTGAAAAATTTTCAATAGAAACTGGGAGTAATATTCACATATATATATATATGTATATACATATGCATATACATACACATACATATTTGTATATAGTTGAGTGCAACCCTATACATATATATCTGAACACATTTATATGTATACAGGTTTGTATATATATTATAATAATATATGTAAATTGGAGAGGACTTGAACAATGAATGAGGTAATATTTTAAATAGGTTACTATCTTTAGGACAATTTGTTATAGTTAAATAGGTAAATATTATTAAATAATAGAAGAATATGCATGCTTCTAACAATTAGTTCAAAAGCATAATATCACTTCCAAAATAAAGTGGTATGAACAGAAGAAAAATGTATTTTCTTGGGCCACATTAGACTAATGTATTCAGAATTATGTTTTACCTCAAAAGCTGCAAAATTTATGTTATGAGCAATTTATTACTAATGTTTATTTTTATCTGATGATATAATATTATAATATTGCAATTGAAGGAGAATAAGTGTGAAATTCAGCAAAGAGTGAATATTTGCCTGTGTTCTGCATTTTTCCTCTTGTCTAATGTTAATAGACATATGTGCTTTTGCTTGCTATCACCTGCAAATTTGGGGTGTCTTCTGACATACAGCATTTTGTTTAAAGTTCTGTGAAGCTCAAATGAATTTCAGCAGGAGAAGTGAACTGATCCATTATCATTTCACAAAGGGTGGGTTGAAGGAATATGTCCATGAGTTGTCTCCAGAAAAGTAGTAGTTTTGTTGTTGTATGTTGTCAAACTCTGTTATAGCAATACAGTTCTGCATATGAGGTCCATCCTCTCATGCCTTATTCATAATTGGTATCAATATTTTAAGGAGTTTTACCATCCCAGCACTTTCCTGAGGGCTGCAGCCACCTCTTTGTTTCGAAGACTGTAGATGAGGGGGTTGAGCATGGGAGTGACAATAGTGTAGAAGACAGAAACTACTTCATCCTGCTCCATGGTATGATAGGCTTTGGGGAGAAATGACTTGATGATGGCTGTTCCATAGAAGAGAGACACAGCAATCATATGGGAGGAACAGGTTGACAAAGCTTTTCTCATCCCTACGTTTGATCCTAATCTCAAAACTGAAGAAAGTTTCTGCCCATATGAGGCCATAATGTCAGATATTGGAATGAGGAGGAACACAACGCCACTCACAAAAAGCCCATTTTAATAAAGGGATGTATCAGCACAAACAAGTTTCAGGAGAGCTGGGATCTCACAAAAGAAATGATGGATTTCTCGGGACGCACAGTAAGGGAGATTCAGCATATATATTACATGGGCCAGGGCATTGAGCAGAGCACCAAGCCAGGTGCCAGTCACCATGAAGGCACAGACTGTAGGGTGCATGAGAACTGAGTAATGGAGAGGGTGGCATATGGCAACATAGCGGTCATAAGTCATGACAGCCAGGAGAAGGCACTCTGTTCCCACAAGTGTCGTGAAGAGGAAGAGCTGAATCCCACAGTTAATAAAGGATATGGTGTTCTTTCCAGAGAGGAAATCACTGGCTATCTTGGGGACAAATGTGGAGCTGTGCAAGAGATCCATGATGGAAAGTTGGCTGAGAAGGAAGTACATAGGTGTATGGAGTCGAGAGTCCAACCAAATAAGAATTATCATTATAATATTCCCAACAAGTGTGATAAGGAACACCAAGAAGATGAGAGAAAAGAGGAGATTGGAAGCTTGAATGTGGTGAAATAGCCCTAATAGAACAAAATCAGTTCCAGTTGTCTCATTTGTCCATTTCCCCATTTTCTCCTTCCTTACTCATTATCCTGGAGAGATCAGACAAAGATATTTAGTCCCAACCTAAATTGTTGCCAAACTCATTTTACAAAGTGACAACTTCATTCTCCTTCCTAGTCATACCAAAATATATATTTTTTGCTTCAACTATTTTCAAATCTATCTCTACTGAACAATTGTTCTCATTATATTACAATGGTACTGTGTGCTGATTTGAAATATTTTAACCAAACTTTGCAAAGATTGTATATTCTCAGCATTTTAAGGAAATGTATCTAACTCCTTGAAATTTTGATGATGTTAAGAAGTAGAATGTAATTTAAAATCCAAAATTCATACACCTCTTTAAAATCTCTCTCCCTCTAACTCAGTATTTCTCAGTCTCTGTTTGTCAATATCTCTATCTCTCTAGATATATCTCTTAATTTACATATTTATATCTATTAATTTACATATATGGTATGTATATTGCAACACCAATTCTTGAAAAAGACATTCTCTTTTTGCTTAGTCCTGATTTGCAAGAGTTAGAGCCTGTATAAATGAGATTGCATTCATAAGTAATCTTCTAAACACCTGTGTGAAATATGTTAGTTGTTTTACACGTCATTTTACCCTTGTAACAGGTCTGCAAGGAATTACTTTCCTTCTTTCAAAAGGCAAGTTTGATTTTAGAGAAATCAAGTTATTTTGTATATTTAGGCAGCAGTTAAAGGATCAGGACCATAGTCACACCTAAATATTTCCAAGATCCCTGTTTCTTTGCCTCGGCGTGTTATCCAATGCGGCCTCTAAAGAGAAATTTGGTTAAAGTGTTCTTTATTTTGAAATCAAGATGGAAGTTTGTCTTTATTTTTTGTAATTTGATAACTGAAAACATAAGATCATCCAAAGAGTAAGAGAAGCCTGGTATCAAATGAAATCCCTTCTGGGTGAGACTCAGTATCTTAATTCCACATTCTCAAATGCCTGTTAATGATGTGACAAATTACAACAACAATGAAAACAAAGGAACAAACAGAAACTGCTATTAGTGAAGTAATTTGGCCAGAGGGCTTGTTGATGGACTTCATCTGTGCTTAATAGAGAGGCGCTCTAGGTGAAATGAAGGGAAATTAAGAGAAACCTATACCAATGGGGCAATAACCTAGTCTGGAAGGAGGATGGGGCTAAATGCAGAGAACCTCCACTAACCCATATGCTCGCTTGTAGAAATAAAAATGAAATGAGTAGATGAATAGACTGGCATTACATTTTTCGCAATGTTCCTCAAAATTTGGGGCACATAAAACACAGCATCGAGGCAACATTAAAAAATAAATTTCACTCAACACGGAAGACTAGCTCCTTCCCTGGAAAACTGTAATCAGAGTCATGGTTTGCCACTTTTTTTGTAATTTGCTTGCTTCTTATGGTTACATGCATATCTATTAAGATGCTCTATGTAGGAAATTTCATAAAATACTATATAATTGACATTGATCCATTAACAAACATGAATTTTACATGAATATTGCATTATACTCCTCATGTTTATTTCAAGAATGTAAGCCTATAAATCAGTAACTAGTACTCCAACAGATATGGAGAGAAATACCAAATAACATCAGCAGAAAATTGTTCAAAATATCAAAATAGTTCATTAGTTTGGCTTAAACTCAGGGAATATTGTCACTGCTAAAATTATATGACTTTTGAGTTGGATTTCAACTCAATGTAATTTGCTTTACTTCAAAATTGGGTTTTATAAATTCATATTAAGGGACTCTAAAATAAACACAATTAAAATGTGCAATATGTAGCATTTAAAAAATTACAGTATGAATCCTTTGTTTTCAGTTTTATTTTTTCAGTTGATTGTTTGAAAATCAAGTACTTAATCTACTGAAGCATTTCCTTCAAACAAGTCAACTCAATTAAAGAAAAAAAATCCTATATTCAAGATTGATTGTTCTTATACAGTGTCTTTACTACCAGTGTTTGTGAAAATGCATGCCCTTGTTCTCAAAGTAAAAGAAGGAGAGATTTAAAGTAGTTAAATGAGAAAATCAGAAGAACAAACATACAACACATTTGGATTCCTTAGAGTGAATTAATTTTATTGTCTCTAAATATAATTGTTTCTTGAGTATAAAAAAGGTACATTGAATGAGCGTAAAACATACAGAGAGGGTTGGTCATTCTAAATCAGTGGGATATGTGTCAACTAGATAAATGCAGATGCCAAGTAGATAAGATATAAGGAATATGAAATAGTTAATTATTAAAGTCTCATTTACCATATAATTAATCATCTCCAAGTTTGATGTTCTCCCCCCTTCTGTAAAAACAGTTTTACAGAACCATCAAGAGACTGTTGGCAGTCAGTAAGAATTTGGGAGTTTGGATTACTTCTGATAGCCTAACCTTACTTCTAAGCCAACAAATAACTTGATATATGATTCTCTGGTATAGCAAGCTTTCAGGAAATGAACATTTGATTCTTGTCAATGCATGCTGAAGTGCAAATCTATATGTAAGGAGGTAGACATAACCACATACAGTGGGCACATTTTAAACATAAAATATTATCTTACAGTGTTCTAGTGATTTTCACAAATGATATTTCATATACTGCTCCACAATTTGGTGAAAAAATTATTTTCATCATTATATCAGTAGGTACTTAGCACTTTTTTAGTATTGTTTAAAACAAATATGTTTTAATCTGAAAAGTCAATTAATTCATTTGCAGTAACTAATAAGATCCTAGCATATAAAGGACTCACAGGCCCTTCATCTTTATCTTTGTACATTCTTAAGTCCTACATATCTATCAATACCCATTAATTTATATTTAAATACTGCAGGGGTTTAAGGATCTACTTTTGTGTAATATGTTACTTTTCCTTGTAAGCTTCTCAAATTGTCTACAATTTTTTAATATAATGAAGTCAAGAGTCTTGCATTTAAAACTTTGAAAAATTATTTCTAATTTGAATCCACAGAAGCAAATTTTAAAAGGTATTCATTGTCTCTGCCTTAATGATACATTTTTTGTTATTCAAAAATTTTTAGACAATATTTCTGATTTTGTTACTGAAGAATCTCTGATGGATATATGGTATCAGAAACATGGTAAATAGAATAGAAAATACTGATATTTAACACCAGCTCAATTTTGATTATACCTATAATGACTCAAAGTTTAGAATAGACTATTTTTTAACATTAAAGTAAGGCTGATAATGTTGAATGAAATAACTACTAATGTAACAATAACATTACCAACATGTCTATTTGGCTATTTAAATTTGTATGGCTTAAAAGTAAATCCTATTTTCTTTTTAGAAATACTGCATATAGATTAACTTACCTTTTCTATTTTTCCTTAGGATATTACAAGAAATGTATTTATGTAAAAGGAAGTGTTACACAGAAAAGCATCCAGAGAGATTCATCTTCTTTGTTGTCAGGGCCATATATTACCAATGAACTAAGGAGGTTATATACAACATGAAGTTCTTTGCCACAGAAGTTCGTAACAATTTTCAATTATACTTGCACTGTCCTCAGAGAAAATGTCCCTTTTCTTCCCCTCTGTTCCCTTAGGTAGGCCAAGCATAATTATTCCATTGTCCTTCAAATGCCCAAATAAAGCAAATCTATTCTTTCCAAAACAAGCAAAGGAAAATATCAATCAGTCACATAATTTATTTAGCAGTCCCAGCTAACTCATCTGAAAACTGGAAAATTGCAGGGTTGAAATCCCAATGCAGAATTGATCATCTGCTGCCTTGGATGCAGAGTGAGTGGATTTCCTTCCTGGAAGGAAGACCCAGATATGTTACTTAACTTTTCTTTTCTCTGGTACTTCATCTACAAAATGGGGATGATAAGAACATGCATGTTGTAGGGTTTTGTGAGCATAAAGTGAATTGATTAATGAAAATCTCATGAAACAGTGGCAGGTGAATGAGAGACATTAAATGCATCACAATTATGTGGATGAGTTTTTGAATTTTATGGATTAGTATAATGAGGAATATGAATTGATCCATAATGTAAAATTCTGATGTAAATTACTCAAATGCATATATTTTTCTTTCTGGTATTATCAAATACACAAATTAGAGAATTGCATAAGGATTAACATTTTATTTAATGAACTATATGTGACTCCATCAATTTATTGTCTGTCAGACTTCTCATTTGAAAATGTACAAAAACAACAGACATGTACATACATTATATATAAAATATACATATATGTATATGCACAAAGGCACACACACAGCACATGATTTATATATATAACAAAACTTCCTTGATCTTTTTCAATTTGAAATATTCATTGCTGTTGCTATTTGCTTGAATATTTATATAATTTTACACATTTAATTTAAAGGGCTCTGAACATTCTAATCTCAAAATGATCCCCAGATATATATTTTTAATATATGGGGGGAAGGACAGATTTATGACAATACTAAGAATTGAGCTTGGTTCTGGAATGAAATCTCTTGCTGTGTATGGGATACTTGGCAGGTTAGTTTAACACAGTGCTCATTTTAAGGTCCTTGTGAGTATATGAACTAAATTTAACTCTCATTGAGTCCTCATGTGCTAGGTAGAGCTATAAGTGCTTTATGTATATATTGAATGCTCAGACTTCCCATTGTCCCTCATAGGAAGGCACTATGAATAACAACTGCATTTCTCCAGTATAGAAGTTATGTAATTTCAGAGATCAAGTAGTGGAGACAAAATTTGATGGTATGTATTCCACTATAACATTTGTGTTCTTATCAGCCATGTTTTGGACCAACACCACATTTAATACACCAACAAAAGTTTGAGGTTAGAATTTTTGTAGTCTACTAAGAACTTTCTAAAATATGGTATAAAACACAAAAACAAGAATAATGAGCAATTGGAAGGTGCTTCTACACACCCCAAGTTCTTTACAGTAATCACATAATTAGAAATTAGTACATATTTTCTTTGCCACCTGAACTTGTTGTACAAGTACTACCAAACTATCTAGAAAGAGCACAATAAAAAATCACCACTTTAGTTACTCAAGGAAAGGCAGATTTTTAAATAATTTTTCAATTAATTTCCCCCTTTTCAATTAAATCCAGCATTGCTTATTTAGTCATTAGGCACTGTTAGATTTTAAAATAGAAATAGTGCAAAAATTCTTTGGAATTTTCTTGAAGAAAACAGGGTTTTTATCTATTATTGTGTTCCACAGAAATATTTGAGAGAGAAGAATTTTCCATTGATGATTCCTTTACATTAAATGAGCATAAATTTGTCTACAAACAGCACCACTTCTAACATAAGGATCTGTCATCCCATGCTAGATTATCTATTTTCAGTTGCAATCACTTCCATCCAAGTCTCCTTTGGATGAGAAAGCTTCATGGTATATGGAAACTGGAAACTACATTTCCCAGAATCCCATTCCCTGTATAGTTCATATTTATCATCTTTACAGGAGAATGATTTATGTGCAATCTGGAAGACTGGAAGAAAAGAAAATGAGTTATTCCCTGAAGCAGGCAGATGTGTGAAAATATGTAATTCTCAAATCCACTTCTATGTGAGTTTGTACAAAATAAACTACTTTGACCCTAGAGATTGAGAGAGTTAGTGGAAACTTCTGTACATTTTGAGATTTGCAGGAGTTTCAAGGTGAGTTCCTAAAACCAGTACCTTGAAAATTATCTTTCTTTCTCACTGCCTTTTTGAAGTTCTGATAAACATCTAATTCCTGGTAGTAAAATCCTTTATAAGTGGAATTTTTCCTAACTCAGTGACTCCTCTTTTCCCAAATAATGCTGACTTACATACACAGTATTTGCCACCAGCTGTCTTAAGGAAACAGAACCTAAAACAACTGGAATCTTGAATAGATTTCCTAATCTTATTAGATAAAAATACATGATTAATTAATTGCTAGTGGAAAATTGAAAACTTGTTGTCCATATCATACTGATGCAAACAAGTTATTTGAATTATCAGTTCTAATTTGCTAAAGTCAAGTGCAAGAGTTTAAATCAAGAGTTCAGAGGAACAAATGACTTTTAAAATGCATATTATGTTAGAAGAGTCCATTAATTATAGTTTGGAGTAGTTTTATCTGACTACATTAGATAAATTGCAAAAGAAAAGGAAAACTCAGTACTTTAAATTCCTACCTCGGAGGGGAGGGGACGGGAGCGCGGGCGGGGGAGGCGCGCTAGGCGCTTCCTGTTCCGGCGCCAGGAGGAGCCGCGCGCCGCTGTTGCTGCTGCCGCCGCTTCTGCCGCCGCTTCTGCCGCCGTCGCCCGCCAGGCTGCGTTCGGTTCGTCAGTGTTCAGTTCCTTTGTACCCATCGCCGCTTCTAAACCTTGCTACGGGATCGGATCCTGCCGGGAAAATGTCTGAAGAGTTTTCGTTGGCAGATGCACTACCCGAACCACTCCCCTGCCAAAACCTCTACTGTTAGCAATACAAAACCTGGTCAACCTCCTCAAGGCTGGCCAAGTTCCAACCCTTGGAATAACCCAAGTGCTCCACCTTCTGTGCCGTCTGGACTCCCACCAAGTGCAACACCTTCTGTGCCTTTTGGACCTGCACCAACCGGAATGTATCCCTCTGTGCCTCCCACCGGACCGCCTCCAGCACCTTTTCCTCCTTCTGGACCATCATGTCCTCCACCTGGTGGTCCTTACCCAGCCCCAAGTGTGCCAGGCCCTGGCCCCACTGGGCCATATCCTACACCAAATATGCCCTTTCCAGAGCTTCCTAGACCATATGGTGCACCCACAGATCCAGCTGCAGCTGGTCCTTTAGGTCCATGGGGTTCCATGTCTTCTGGACCATGGGCACCAGGAATGGGAGGGCAGTATCCTACCCCTAATATGCCATACCCATCTCCAGGGCCATGTCCCATTCCTCCTCCTCCCCAAGCACCAGGGGGAGCACCACCTGTACCATGGGGCACTGTCCCACCAGGAGCGTGGGGACCACCAGCACCATATCCTGCCCCTGCAGGCTCATATCCCACACCAGGACTCTATCCTACCCCCAGTAATCCTTTTCAAGTGCCTTCGGGACCTTCTGGTGCTCCACCAATGCCTGGTGGCCCCCATGTGAGTGTTTAATTTGTTATTTAATGTGCAGTAATAGTCACATAAGCACAATTGAAAGATTGGTTCCCTCCAATTTTGAATGGAAGATTTAAAAGTTTTAAAACTTTCTAAAAGGGGGTGTTTATATGTAAAATAAGAGTAAATTTCAAAGATTCAGGTAGAACATTTAAAAGGATGAAAGTACAAGCATTCCTGGTACTAAAAATGGAAAGAAAATTTTCCTGAAGACCAATCTCTGCCTGTCTGGATTGATAAGAAAATAGATTTTTAAAGAATTTCAGGCAGTGAGAGTATAACTTCCTATTTTTCAGGCAACTCTCCATGGTGTTTCTCAGCCAGGATTTTGTTAGATCATTAGCAGTATTGAGCTCAAGATTATACCCCTATTCTCTATAATCAATTAAGTGTAATGATCTATGCTTTACTGTCAGCTAAGCTGGAGTAGGGTTTTTGTCTTAGTTGAGGAGCCTATTAAGGGCATATGAAAAAGTAAAAAGGCACCCCCCCCTTGAGGTAAATTAAGCAAGTATCCAAAAGCAGTCAAGATTCCCTTTAGGAAAAAAGTTTGTTTATTCTTAACATACAAACTTAACAATTCAGATCCCCATCTAGATTAATCAAACATCCATTTCAGGTGTAAAAGAAGAAAATCTCAATAAAGTACCCCTGACACGTCTTCCTTTCATTAGTATAACTTCTTGCTATATATATATATATATATAATTTTTTTTTTTAATTTTTGCAAAATGTATGCCAAGGTAACTAAATAAGATGACTTGTTCTTTGGATTTATTAAGCAATAAATTTATTTTAAGCCATAGGAAGGAGTTCATAAACTCTATTTGCAAAACTAAAAAAAAAAAAAAAAAAAAAAAATTCCTACCTCACAGAACACAGAGAACCAGGGGCTTTAGTGATTGTCAGGAACAACCTTTTTATTTTCTTGTTGTATAGATTTCTGGATAAAGCAGGGTATCTGGTCCCCAAAGTGACATAAATTATAAAACAAGTTAAATTTTCTTTCTCACCAAGGCTCATAAAATTTAGGATAGTTCCTGAAAAGAGATTCCAAATGGAGTCCAGAGGTCACTCTGGTGGGCACTCTTATGCACAATAACTCTTTTTAGGATTTAATGAATTGGAATAATGGGTAGTAAATATCTGAAACTATCAAACTACAACCCAGTAGCCTTGAAGCTTGAAGACAATTGTATAACAGTGTAGCTTACAAGGGGTGACAATGTGATTGTGAAAGCCTATGGATCACACTCCCCTTTATCTAGTGTATGGACAGATGAGTAGAAAAATGGGGGCAAAAAAACTAACAGAAAAATAGGGTGGTGGGGGGGCAATTTGGGTGTTCTTTTTTTCCTCTTATTTTTTATTCTTATTCTCACTTTTTTCTGGTACAAGGAAATGTTCAAAAAATAGATTGGGGTGATGAATGAACAACTATATGATGGTAATGTGAACAATTGATTGTATACTTTGGATGATTGTATGGTGTGTGAATAAATCTTAATAAAAAATACATTGATTCCATCACAATACAGAAAAAAAATAGACCTCCCTTCTGCCACCCTATTTTTAAAAGCTTGTATTAGTGTAGTACATTAGATATAATTCGTGAAAGAACATTTTAATCATTGTACTGTTAAATATGGTCTATCATATACAATGTTTGTATTGACAGTCTTATGGCTGTTTTTTTTTTAAATTTTTATTCTAGTAACATATATGCAACCTAAATAGTTCTCCTTTTAACAACATTCAAATATGTAATTCATGGCTCTCAATTATGTTCACAATGCAGAGGTTTTTGAAAGAAAGGGAGAGTAGATTATCTTGAGGAGGGGCTTTAAAAACCAGATAGCTTGTTCCAAAGGAAACTGAGCTCATTTGCAATGGTTACTGTGCCTTGGGGAAGAGGAAATGTCCAGAGTGCCACTTGAGCCCCATTTGACCCAACAAATTAAAGGTGTTTGAAATGTGTGTGATAGATTTGAATGCGGCATTGAGTCCCTGGTAAGTCTAAAAAATATTTGCAGGTCGAATACCTAAGTGTTTGAAACATCCAGCAGAAAACCATACTTAGATTCTTTGAGAAACAGATCTTGGTTTACTACTAGACTCTCACATACACATAAAGAATGATCATAGGTCACAAATTATCATGCAACATAAGCTCACCTTCATGAATCTGTTAACTGACAACATAACAAATCCACAACATTGTCATGTGAAAAGGACTTCATCATTAAATGGAAGGTTTAAGATGTTCCTTAGAAAAACTAAACATCCAAATTTTATAAACAGGTAGATAACACTTCCCTGCCATCTATTCTGTTGATTTTATATACATCTTACTCCATTTATACTAATGGCCACATGGAGAACTTTATAGGGCCATTGAAAAAAGAACAATCTGGGTTATAAATCATATGGACTATATGCCAGGAAAATCTGAATGTGGATACTTAAAGCATTTCATTCCCTCCCAAGACTGGCTTTGAAGTCAGAGTCAAATAGAAATCATTCAAGTGTGTGGCAGTTTCAGTAAAGAATATATTTTATTCACATTGGCAGAGAGGAGCTTTGGCTAGAGATGTGAATCTACATAAATTCATGACAGTGACTAACAATTTTTCTACATCTTCCTGGCCCCCCAAATATAACTTCTTCCCACATACAAAATATATTCACCCAAAACCAATATCCCCCCCAAAAGTTAGACCCTATTCCAGTATCCATTTCAAAATCTCATCTAAATATTATCAACCCCAAAATTCCCAAATCTCACCTTTCAAATCCTATGATTTAGATGTGGGTAAGACTCTTCATTCTTGGTGCAAAATAACTTTTCATCAACAGACCTGTGAAACTTAGAAAACAAATTATCTGCCTCCAAAATATAATGGTGGGACAGGCATAGGATTGTATTCCCATTTAAAAAGGGAGAAAATGGAAGGAAATAAATGGGTTACAAGTCCCAGGCAAAGATGAAGCACAGCATGGCAAATTCCATAATATTTCAAGATGTGAGAATAATTCTCCAAGGTTCAATGGACCCTTTGGTCCCATGAAGATCTCCAGATTCTGTTGGCCTCTGAGATGCCCTAAACCAAGGTGTCCCTGTTGGGATCGATCCTGAGCTTCCAGTAGTCTGTTTCTTGTTATGGAATCCAAGGAATCTAACAGCCATCCTTAATTTTGTCCTGTTTCAGTGCACATCAGTCCAAGGTGGCAGTGTTTCTGCTAAGATTGCTGATTGCATCCATGAGTTACACACGTAATCTGTCAACAAAATAAGTCCTGCTATACCACAATCCTACTGCCAGAGCACCTATATAGGTTGAAAATATCTAAATAATCATTTACTGTTTCCTCTTTGTTTAATATTTCCTTCCTCAATGTATCTCTTTCACTTTAATTTTACTATAAAGAGCAAAGGCAAGCCAAGCTGATTTCCACAGTTTTCTTGGAAATATCCTAAGTTTAATATGCAAGTTTGCACAATCTACATCTCACCATTGGTAGCACACAATTCAGACAAGGTTCTAGAATTTCATGACATCAGTTGCCTCTCTTCCTGTGTCCAGTAACACATTCTCCATTTCATTTGAATATCTCATCAAATTGCACTATAAACTCCATATTTCCAACAAAATGCAATCTAGGTTTTGTATATCATCCATCTCAAAATTCTGATAACCTGTGGCTATTACCGAATTCCCAAAATTACTTTCACATTTTTAGTTATTCCTTACAGTAAAACCACACTTCCTGGTACCAAAATAATTTCTCAGAACTGACATAAATTCCTGCAAAACTGGGTGTCTTAAAACAACAGAACTGTATTCTCTCTCAATTCTAGAGACCAGAAGTTTGAAATGAATTTATGTGTAGGATCTTGCTCCTTCCAAAATCTTTAGAGAAGACCTTGTCTTGCTTCTCCCAGCTTCTGGTAGCCACAGCTGCTCCATAGATTTTGATAGCATAACTCCAATGTGTGGCTCCATTCTTCACATAGCCATCTCCTTTCTGTGCCTGTGTGTCTATGTCCAAATTTCTCTCTTGTTATAAGGGCTCCTGTCATAATGGATTCAAGGCTCTCTTTTTTTGTATGACTTCATTTTAACTAAATTAACAATATCTGCAGAGGCTCTATTTCCAAATAATATCAAATTATGAGGTACCAGGAGTTAGGATTCAATATATTATTTGAGGCAGTCAATCCAACTCACATCACTTCGTACCTGACATAAGGTATAAAAGTGGTGCTTAAATGTATAATTCAATTTAAAATATACAGTGTTCTGTAGGGATTTGTGACTAGAGTAGAAAAGGGATGACATCATCTAGAGATTATGTATGGTGCATTGTCACTCTCATATTAGGCAGAAGATTGCCATTTATCTGGTTGGATGGAAGACCTTTTATCATGTGATATGGGAGCATAGAATCATTTTTTTTTTCTTTAAAACAAATTTTACAAGTTGTGTCTATGGATGTTCAACTGAGGATGAACTGTGCTAGAATCTGTTATCAGTGTGTATCAGCACTGTGTTATCCTAAGGATCAGGGACAGAATTTCCCAGGTGGCCATTTTCTGTCAAATTTTGGTTTAGTGTCTGCTAACGAGAGATGTTCCTATAAGAATTTTACATAAGAGGGAAAGATATACCATTTTTTATTATATCAGTTGAAGATACATAAAAATTCAAGCAAAATAGAACTGTTTGTCTGTGGTCGTAAATTCATGTGCCGGTGTTTCCATCAAATCTTTAATATGCACTTTATATATTCTCCAACTTCCATTCTTTAGGTCATGGCTCATTAATCACTTTTTCTTTGACATTCCATGCTATTGCCATAGTGTGTCAGGACAGTTCCAAGTATGAGTATACCATCATCTTAAGTGTCTTTATTATTCTGCTGCTACCATTCATGGCCACTCTGGCTACTTATACCTATGTACCCACTGTGGTGTTCCAGATGAGCTCCAGTAAAGGACAGACAAAAGCTGAATCCACACATTCTCCCCACTTAGTGGTAGCAAGTCTATTCTAATGGCTACTCTGTCCACCTATATGAGGCCGCCCTGTTTGCAGTACTCTGCAAGGAAATGTGGTAGGGCATTTCACACCATCATGAAAGCCTCACCCATTTATCTACAGCTTCAAGAATAGTGAGGTCATTGGGGCCATGAGTATACTGCTGGGTAATGGATATTTGGACAGAAAATGTTCCTTTAGCTCCTTACACTGATTTAGGGGATTTTATCTAAGATCTTTGATTAGTTGTTCCAATGTCTGGCTTTTCTCTGAAGTTTTAATTTGTCACCTTGAATGAGCCATCTCTTCCTGTTCCTTTGTATGACTGCGAACATTGATGTCTGGGCACCTACTCTCAAGGTCTGTTTCTTCCTCTGATCTAGGGTTTTACTGTAGATTGTCTTTGTGTTAAGGCTCTTTCTTCTTCAATACTTGGTCCAGCATATACTGAACTTTTGCAGCCACTATGTTTAACAATTCACACTTTGTCATGTCTTTCTGCACCTGTCTCTTGACCTGGGCATGCACAGCAACTTTTAATATTACCCTATAATGTGTAATTGTTTTCCCTCCAGGAGAGGATTTCCTTTTCTCTCTTCCCCTCCAAAACCCCTGGCCTGTTGTCTTTTTTTTTTTTTTTTTTTTTTTTTTTTGCAAAGTTTCTCCTGCCCCCAGTGGCTATGATTTGTTCAACGCCTCACTCTTGCTCAGCTTTCAGTCCAGGGTACATGCTTCTTTACATTTATCTCCTTTTCTGTGGCTTTTTTGCTTCTGGTAACTTCCACATCAGGGGAATCCACCCCATGTAACCAGTTTGGGTTACTTTTTCAGAAAAAGCCATTTTTTTTTTGTTTAGGTGCCCCAGGAATTAGAGATAGACTGGGAGGTTGCACAACCTGTGGACAGTTCCCTGGCAGGACGCTCTTATTTCTTGTGGACTGCTAGGTCCCCACCTTGTTTATGTTTGGTCTTGGGTCTTCAGCCTAAATGTACATGGGACTCAAGGTCACCACATTGTGTGGCTTTTTGGTCAGTGACCATGGTGGAAGGAGACCAGGCAGAGTGCTGCCACTGTGTGACACTTAAGCTATGAGCACCAAGCATTGGGGAGGTTCTGAACTTGCTTGCCTCATCCTGCCTACATTATTTGGAGAGAGGTGTTCTTTATTTCTTTAATTCAGCATCAATGGAGTCCTTCTCCATTCTCTATTGTCCACCAGAGTCCCAAGCAATTGGGATCTGCTCTAAGGGGAGACCTGCCCTGGTATAACATGCCACCATCTTGATGACCACCATAGGGGTGTGAGGTAGGGGTCCCTCCCTTTCTTTTGTAAATAGAGATCCAGTTTTCTCAGCACCATTTTTGAAGAGACTATTTTTTCAACAGCTGAGGGGTCCTTGCCTGCTTGTCAATAGTCAGTTGACCTTAAATGTGACAGTTGATTTCTGAGCTCTCAATTGCAATTCCATTGGTCTTTATGTCAGCTCTTGTGCTAATACCATGCTGTTCAGATTACTGTT
Source organism: Choloepus didactylus (assembly GCF_015220235.1). Classification (NCBI taxonomy): domain Eukaryota; kingdom Metazoa; phylum Chordata; class Mammalia; order Pilosa; family Megalonychidae; genus Choloepus; species Choloepus didactylus. The sequence goes on along the minus strand of NC_051317.1, from coordinate 22,039,162 downwards.
GTTTTGTAATAAGTTTAAAATCAAGAAGTGTGCACCCTCCAACTTGATTCTTCTTTTTCAAGATGGCTTGGCTCTTTGGGAACTCTTTTCCTTCCATATAAATTTGATGATTTTTTTTTCATGTTTGCAAAGAAGGTTGTTGAAAATTTGTTTGGGATTGCATTGAATCTATAAATTGCTTTGGATAGGACTGGCATCTAAACAATATTTAGTCTTCCAATACATGATCACAGAATGCCCTACCTTTTATTTAACTCTTCTTTGGTTGCTTTTAGCAATGTTTTGTAATTTTCTTTATACAAACACTTTACATCCTTGTTTAGATTAATTCCTAGATAGATGATTATTTTGGTTGCTCTTGGTTTCTTCTTCTGGTTGTTCCTTGCTTGAGTAGAGAAACTACTGATTTTTGGATGTTGATATTGTTTACATCACTTTTTTGCTGAATTAATTTATTTGTTCCAGGAAATTGAAATGGATTTTTCAGGATTTTCTGTATATAGGACATGTGCTCTGTGAATAGGAAAGTTTTACTTACTCCTTTTCAACTTGGATGCTTTTTTTGTCTTTTTCTTGCCTAATTGTCCTGGCAAGAATTTCCTGTACAGTATTGAATAACAGTGGTGACATTGGACATTCTTGTCTTCTGACTGACCTTAGAAGGATAGTTTGGGTTTTTCACCATTTAGTAGGATGCTATCTATGGGCTTTTCATATATGTCTTTTATCATGTGGAGGATGTTTCCTTCTGAACCTTGAGAATATCATGTTGGATGGAATAAGCCAGACACAAATATTATATGATCTCACTTTTTAAATAGTTTCTTGAAAGACATTGTCAGATAATTCCAACATATGTGACATCTCAGTGTTAACTTCTATTGATTTTCTTCTCACAATTGAAATTTTCCTAGTTCTTCATAATCTGGGTAGTTTGGAATTATGTATATTCAGTGTTATGCCATCAGTCTTGCTTAAGTCCTCTGGGAAATATACTTATATATGCACTTACATAAACACATGCATAAATTTTTGACTGGTTTTGTTTGTTTGTTATTTAAGCAGTCAGCTAACTTGGAAAGATTCATGACCCTCTTTTCTGTCCCATGTTTCATTGTCTATTGTGACTATGGTTTCAATACCTTCAAATCCCTTGTCAAATTCTCCTGTTAGCTGAAAGATAATGCATTCCACAGAATGAATGTTTCAGAATACAGAATGAATCAGAAAAGGGTAGGGAACTAACATCCACAGTGCTAATTGCAAAGATTCTTATCAGTCAATAACCTGGCAAACAAAGATTATTTTAAGTGTTTTCCTTAAAGCCTGGATATTTTGGTATCTGCACAGCCTACAGTAACAGGAAATCAACTACAAGTATAGTAAAAGTTTTATTTAACAATCACACCTCTGAAGATCTCTAATGATGCTATATTAGAAGCATTTTAACTTTAAAAATGGTTTAGTATTTACCAGCACATTGTGTTAATTTCTGTCAAATAAAACATATGGAGAATTCGGAGAGAAGTAGGCTGAATAACAACATTCACAGGTCTCATATGAAAGTGGCAGAAATGGGATGGGTATCTCAGAGATCATCCATAGTAAAGCCTCAGGAAAGGACAATCAAACATGGACATCAAGGGTACCCGTGGAAGTCAAGGAACAATTTAATTTTAAAAATAGGATGTTATTAATTCTAATTTCCCAGATTTAGGGGGAAAAAGTCTTTCCTAATTTAAAAATTTAATCTAATACTGGTATTGAGTACTTGCCTCATTGATTTTGAATATAAAAATTAATTTCACATTTGTAGACTTCAGAATCCAAATGAACCAATGCCAGTTGGTTCTAAAATCTGTTTCATCTATTGTATTCATACATACCAAATTAATTGGAACTATGTATCTATTTCTTAGGTAAAAATACAACTTATCAAACTGAAGAAATCCCAAACTTGCAAACCAAAAGTCTTAGAAAAAAAAGATGGCATTTAGCAGAAGAAAAAATGGAGATAAACTACATGAAAGGATAAATGCCATTTTTTACTTGTCCCAGTTTATGGTTCTATACAACACCTGCTCTACCAGCTCTGCTGCATGTATTTCCATTACAAGGCATATTTCTTTTAAAACTTGCAATTTTTCACTTTCTAATAATAGTAAACATTGGAAACTTTCTGCTCTAGGTTATGTAAAAATTGATCAAGTTTTACCTCTGAAGAGAGAAAAGGCAATTGGAACTTAAGGTCTTACATAATAATTCTATGTCCATATATGAAATAAATCTATTCATTAATAAAATGAGAACACATAAGGAGCATCTTTAAATTATTAATTCAATACCAAGAATTAAATCACATTCCATACTTTCCTTTGCTCTGTCTCTGGGAATTATTTTCTCTTCTGTTTGCTTTTATGCAGAATCTTCTTCTCAGTTCCAATGATTTTGTACAAGTGTTCTCCCTCTCTCAGTGCCCCATTTTCCTTACACTTTTCAATTCTCAGGCTCATCCTATCTTATAGCAGTTCAGGTTTACACCAAGCATTTTTATTTGTGAGGCTTTTCTGCCTGTAGTTTCTTCCCCATTAGGGTATCCCACTACAGGGAACCAGATGGTGTCAATCCAGAAAGGTGGATCACTTCAGAAAATTCTATGCTGCATTTTGGTGGTCCCAACAACTGATACTGGATCGAGTGAGTACACAGCAGTTCTTGCCAGCATTTCTATCATCACATCTCTTTTTCCCCTATGGGATCCTTTAGTATTCAGCACACCTCAGTAGCTTATGATCCAGCCTAAGTTTCTGCAGACTTCGTCTCCTATGCTTGGATATGCATGCAGTTGTCACTTGCTGCTGTGTCTCGCTCTACACTCTCTGTGCCTGGTGGGAGGAACCTGAAATTTTCTGCCTCTATGTGACTCCCGAGCTGCACCAAGTGAGGGGGTGGGGAATGAGAATGGACCAGTGGCTCAGGATGGAATTTTCCTACTTGGTATTTTTCTGTTTCTTTGTTTCCGCATTTGTGGAGCCCTTCTCCAGTCTTTACTGTTCTCCATATTTCTAAGCAAATACAAATTGTCATTTTATTCACTGAATCTCTGGAGAGACTTTTTCAGGTGTCTTATATTGCTGGGTTGTAGACATTGCCCTGGTCAATAGATTTTTACAAGAGTGCTAAGGACATGCAAAAGGAAAAGTATAGTGTCTTCAACAAATGATGTGGAAAAAATGGATATCAACATATAAAGGAATGAGGTTAAATCCCTACCGCACATCTTATGCAAAAATTAACTTAAAATGGACTAAGACCCTAAGTATAAGTGTTAAAAGTATAAAACTCTTAGATGGTAACAAAGAGCAAAATCTCATGACCTGTGATTAGATCAGTGGATTCACAGATATGATGCCAAAAGCATAAGCAAAGGAAAAAACAGCAGACTGATTTGGCTTCATTGAAATTAATTTTTTTACATCAAAGGGCATTATCAAGAAACAAAAGACAACCTATAGAAAGGAAGAAACTATGTGCAAAACTTATATAAGAGTTTAATATCCAGAATATATAAAAATGTTTGCAATGAGACAGTAAAAAGATAAAAAAATACAAATGCAAAGTGGGCAAAAACAATTGGCAAAAATGACAAACACAAAGCACTAAAATTTGGAAACAACCCAAGTTTCCATTAAGAAGAAAGTAGATAATCAAAATGCATTACATATGAAAAATGTAATATCATTCATCAATAAGAATGAAATCCTGAGGCATGCTGCAACTTGGAATAACATTTAAAATATTAGGCTTGGAGATGGAAGAAGATGGAAGCATAGAGAGAAGTGGAAGCTAGTTTGTCTCCCTGGAACAACTTGATAAACAACCAGGAACAACAAGTAAATAATCTGGAATAACTGTGGGGGGACAAATGCGACTTTCCACTCATCATATACCACTCTGAAATGGGATGAATACCCGAGATCACATCACAAAATCTGTAAGTAAAAACTGTGTATCCAAGCTAGGAGTTCCCTCCCCCCATGGCCCAAACTGCATAGCCTCCTGGTGCTAGAGAGCAGCACTCTACCAGCAAGCAAATATAGCTCAGCTGAGCTCCAACTGGGGTTTTAATTAATAAGCATGGATTGCTGAATACAAGAAACAAATTCCCAGCAAGCCAACAGAGGCTTTTACTGACAATTGACCTTGGAGAGCCAGAGGGTGGCCACAGGCTGGCCCTGAAGGGGGCTTTCTGTCCCTTTTTTGGCTCAGTGGAGAAACTCTCAGCCATTTGCAGTTCCCAGTGCTCCCACCTAGACAAGGGTGGAGACAGCACAGGCAGAGAGTCTATTCAAATGCTAATGATCATTCCCTAGGGGGGGTTATCTTCCCTAAGAGGAAAGAGGCAGGGCCCAGTCACCCACCCTCCATTCAGACCCAGATTCCAGAGCCTGAGGGAAAGCAGCCAAAAGCCATACCTCCTTGCACCAGAATGGAGCTACAGGCTGACATGCACCACCTGCTGGGCCAAAATGGACAGTGACTTGAGACCTCACAGGGTGCACCAACCTTCTAAGGCACACCCTCAGGGAGACATGATACTATTGACTTCTTCTAAGATCTGAGCCCAGTCTGGTCTTGGAAAACCTGATTGGGGTAACCAAGGAACCAGATTCCTAGACAACAGAAAACTACAGCCTACACTAAGAAAAAACAAGTTATAGCCCAGTCAAAGGAACAAACTTACACTTCAACTGAGATATAGGAATTTAAACAACTAAAATTAAATCAGTTCAAAAAGTTTAGGGACGATATGGCACAAGAGATGAAGCATAAAATGAAAACACTGGGCATACATAAGGTAGAAATAAGAGGTTTGAAAAAACAACTGGCAGAATCTATAGAAATGAAAGGCACAACACAAGAGACAAAAGACACAATGGAAAAATGCAACAGCAGGTCTCAAGAGGCAGAAGAAAACACTGAGTAACTGGAGAACAAGGCACCTGAAAGCCTACACACAAAAGAACAGATAGGGAAAAGAATGGGAAAATATGAGTAAAACTTCTGGGAACTTAAGGACAAAACAAAATGCACAAATGTACATGTCATTGGTGTCCCAGAAGGAGAAGAGAAGGGAAAAGGGGCAGTAGCAATAATAGAGGAAATAATCAATGAAAATTTTCCATTTCTTATGGAAGACATAAAATTACAGATCCAAGACACACAGCATACCCCAAACAAATAGATCTGAATAGGCCTATGCTAAGACACTTAATAATCAGATTATCAAACATCAAAAATAAAGAGAAAATCCTGAAAACAGCAAGAGAAATGTGATCCATCCCACACAAAGAAATCTTGATAAGAACATTTGCAAATTTCTCAATAGAAACCATGGAGGCAGGAAGGAAGTGGGGTGATATATTTAAGATATTGTAATAGAAATACCACCATCCAAGAATCCTATATCCAGCAAAAATGTCCTTCAAATATGAGGGAGAGCTTAAAATATTCTCTGACAGACAATGACAGAGTTTGTGAACAAGATACCTGCTTTACAGGAAACACTAAAGGAAGCACTGCAGACAGAAAAGAAAAGACAGGAGTGAGATGTTTGGAACCCAATTTTGGGAGATAGTAGCACAGCAATGTTAGTGCACTGAACAAAGATGGCTGTGAATATGGTTGAAAGAGGAAGGCTGGGACCATGTGGGACACCAGAACAAAAGACAAACATAAAGACTGAGGAAGGTTAGGACCATGTGGGACACCAGAAGGAAAGAGGAAAGATAAAGACTCAGACTGTATAACTCAATGAAACCTAAGGTGCTCAATGATTGTACTAAAAGGTAAAAATATATTTTTACATGAGGTAGAACAAATGAATGTAAACATTGCAAGGTGTTAAAGTAGGGTGGGATTGGGAGAAAAATACAATCAAAGCAAACTAGAGACTATAATTAACAGAAACACTGTATTATGCTTCCTTTAATATAACAAAGGCAATATACCAAGGCTAAATGCATATGGGGGCACATAGGAGAAGGGTATGGGATTCGTGGCATTGGTGATGTTGTCTGACACTTTATTCTATTTTAGTTTAATGCTATCTTTCCTTTTGTTGCTTTCTAGCTGTCATGTTTTTTTCTCCCTCTCTCTTTCTTTTTTCTTTTTCTTCTGTCCCACTATCTTCTTTGACTCTTCCTCCTTCTTTGTGGAAGAAATGGAGATGTTCTTATATAGATAGTGGCAATGGTGCTGAATACATAAATATGCGACTATACAGGGAACCAATGGTTGTTTACTTAGAATGGAATGTATGGTGTGTGAACAAAACCATCTTAAAAAAAATGGGTTTATGAAGAAAACTTGAGGGTACTATATTGAGTGAAATAAGACAGACACATAAGGACAAATATTGCAGGGTCTCACTAATATGAGCTAATTATAATACATAAACTCATAGACATGAAATTAAGTTAGCAGGATATAGAATGAGGCTAAAGAATGGGGAGTGGTTGCTTATTATGAGCAGAAAATTCAACTAGGATTAATTTAAAGGTTTGGAAATGGACAGAGGTAATGGTAGCACATTGTGAGAATAACTAACAGTGCTGAATGGTGTGTGAAGGTGGTGGAAAGGGTAAGGTCAGAGTCATGTATGTCACCAGAAGGAAAAGTTGGTGGTTAAAAGATGGGAATGTATGAACAGTGAATCTTGTGGTGGACAATGTCCCTGATTAACTGTACGAATCTTAGAAATATCTCCCCTGAACTAAAACAAATATATAGCCCTATGACTAAAAGTTTATAATAGAGGGGCATATAGGAATAAAAAAATATATCCCTGTTGCAAACTATATACTATAGGTAGTAGTATTTTAAACATTCTTTCATCAATAGTAACAAATGTACTATACCAAAACTATGAATCAATAATGGAGGGGGGGTGGTTAGAGGTATGGGAGAATTTGAGTTTCCTTTTTTTTGTAATTAAAATTGTTCTAAAAAATTGATAAATTTTATTGTGGTGATGGATGCACAGCTGTATGATGGTACCATGGGCAACTGATTGTACACTTTGGAGCTTTGGATAATTTTATGGTTTGTGAACAATCTCAATAAAAAATGAAGAAAAAAACATTAGGCTCAGTGAAATAGACAAGGCACTTAAGTTATATCTAGAAATACCAAGTCAACAAATGCAATAAGCTGGCTAGTGGTTACCATTATTTGGGGGACAAGGAGAAGAGGGAATACACATATATTAATGGAGTGTGAATGATAAAATTAACAAAAGTAAAAGAAAGAGAGTACCACACAGAAAAGGCAAGTAAGAATTACATAAATTCAGATAACCATTTCATCTTTGGAGAAGGGGAAGTTTCTGATCAAGAAGAATATTCAAAAGTATGATGCTTGTCAACAGTATTCAATTTTTACGTGCGTTGATGATTTTGAGTGATCTATTTTTATCTGCTTAGAAAATTATATTTATATGAAATATATTGTATGTAAAATGGCAAATCGTGAAATATATTAAACATTTAAATTTAAAATTGCTTTTTACACCTAGGTTACCCTGAATTGTCTCAAATTTTCATGGATGAAAATGAACACAAAGGAGAAAAGTTATAAAATGTTTAAAATATGTAATTAATAAGTCTGGTTTAACTTATGTACAAGAAAATTAGAAAACATAATTTGGGTAAAATAATAAGATGTAAATGTTTAGAATGTCGATGACTGTTTACATTACCCATTTGCTCATGTATGTTGTTCACATTTTCATTAGAATAAGCATATTAATCATGGCTATATTAAATTCTTACCTTACGATTCTAACATATATGAACTATTGATCCTCAAACTCTTTTCATTCTGTCTCTTCAGACCATTCTCTTTGTCTTTTGAATGTATTTTAGTTTATTTATTGGAAGCAGATATGAGGTACTGATTAAAGGGCACTGGGGTAAATAGGCATCTAGTTTTTCATAGTTTTCTGGCTGTTATGAAAAATACAATAGTGGTTTGGCTTAACAACAGGAATGTATTGGCCCATGGTTTCAGCAGCTAGAAGGCTTGCTTCCTCACAGGGTCAACCATCAATCCCTGGTTCCTTGGCTTTCCCCATCACAGGTTGATGCCCTCCTCCTTTCCCTACCAACATCACTCCTACAAGTGGCTTTCACTTCATCAGTTGGACTACAGCTTAATGCAAAATAAAATTTTCAAAAAATCCCTTTGTACACACCCAGAGGAATGGATGAACATTAAGTATTTTTTGTTTACTTTTAACAGTGTACAAAATTCATCCTACCAATGTCCACCTACTGGGGTGTAAAAAAGACTTGTACTTCATATATGCAAGACATTTATTCCATCACATCTCAAAAGCCATAGGTAATTAATTAACAACTGTCATTAAAATCTGTATTGGGTATGCTCCTTCCTCAGCCAAAATTCTACTCTGTCTGATGGACTTGTGAAAAATAGAAATCAAGCTATTTGCTTTCAAAATAAAATGATATGGCAGCCATAGGATAAACATTCTCATTTCAGAAGGGAGGAGTTGAAAGGAAAACAGGGGTCATGGGCCTTAAGCAGTATGAAACAAAGCAGGACAAACTCAATTAGATTGCAAGATCTGAGTCATCCTTGCATCAGTGCTCTGTCCTCGGGACCTCCTATAGCAGCATCTCTATGCTCTCCAAGAGCTTGTTCAGGCAGCCATTCTCTCCCAGGACAACAGAGTATAGGCACTGCTCTCTCTGATGATCAGAATAGCAAGACACACTCTGCCTGAATGCAGTGGTAGAGGCCCATCGTATCCAAGCTTTGGGAGGTGGCACTCTCCCAGAATATAGGGGTTCAAGGCCCACACCCAGTT